>NW_020212342.1:0-28017 GCF_003070985.1 Temnothorax curvispinosus | reverse complement strand
TTGTCCCCGTACTAGTACTCTGTGTCGGGCCAAAGTTGGCGCCAAGACTGGGACCCGTGTTATCATTCCGACATTGCCCCAGTAATGACCCTGATCTTAGCTTGTACTGGCCCAGAATCGTCAGCCAGTACTGGTAACTCTGGCACCAGTACCAAGCCAGCACTGAGCCTTTTTGAAATTCGCACATGGGTTGTTTTAACTGTCGAGGTCAAGCATGCACAAACATCGACATTATAATAGATCACTGTGACGATGAAGAAATTGACGTAACTGTTCAACATTTTGAGGAGACATTGACCGATCCTGACAATGAGATTGATTCGAACAACGAGGAAGAACCAGAAGAAGCAGAGAAGGAAGATAATATTGAGGAAAAGGAAGATGCTGCGGAAGATGACATTTGTCAATCCTCTACATCAAAAAGAACAAGATTTGAATAATTAATTTTTGTACTTCTCTGACTGCTGCAGACCTTGAGGTGAGTTCTCTCCTTTCTCTTTCTGTTTTAACAATTGTGTTTGAGATCGTAACGACTCAAGAAACAGACGTGACTCAGTTAGATTATCTTGCATAATTCGCATCGCGAAAACCGCTTTCGATTGCATGTCAACGTAAGCACGCATGAAAAATGTTCGCTTAATATTTCGCTTTCGCGTTGATGTTCAGCATAGCATGGATCTTTCTACCATTCTCATTCTGGAAAGTTCGCCGATTTTCACTCGGCGAAAACAAAGCCAAGTAACCGAGCTAACACAAAGGAAAGATCTATGCTATAAACATTGCGGTTAAAAACAAGTATCGTTCCCTTCGGGTCGTCACGTGAAAACAATGACGTTCGCACGATGACGTAGGGCTCCGATGGCCAATCACCCTCCTGAAATTCGTGAAAATCTGCCGGGAGGGAGGTTCGCCTAAGAAGTAATAAAAGGACCGTCACTACGCCGGGGGATCGATTTCGCTCGCAGATCACCCGCCTAGTTTTTCGATACAACCGCTTAGATAGCTTTTCGCCTTGCATTTCGCCGCTTTCGCCGTGCTAAATTCTGTGCGCGCTCACAACACTCTGTCTGAAAGAGAACTATTGTAAATACCTGTATATATTTGTTTGGACATTATAAATTCTGTTTCGTATTTCTGGTTCTTTATTTTACGTGCGTATGCTTGTCCTCCTTGTACTGTCTCTACCCGCGGACTCTCGAACAATTAACTAAATATATTTTTCCTTTTTACAGCGAAAATGTCCACTATAACCGTGCGTACCAACTCGCTTGTGACGACATCTCCTCAAGAAGGAAACTTTCTCGAGCTCTGCAGGAATAGAATCTTCTTATCTCAATAAATGGTGAAGATGACTCGAAAGAAGAGCCGAAACGTTTATCACATTTGAATACACGGTTTTTTTTTATTTGTGCACCACGTTACGTGCCTGACTCGCATTCGCCGTTTTAAAGATGTATGTCACTTATGTCAAAATAACAGAATAAAGCTGAAATTTACAGAGAGTGTGCACTTATATATCCCTGTTAAAAATCTGTGTTGTAAAATTTGCAATCGATTGTCCGACCCGTTTCTGAAATATTTGCTTTAAAAGTTACAAAAATTGTATATATATAGTGTTACGTCCTGTGGACTTCGCGATTTCATTCTTTCATAAAAACCTTTTGTAAGATATTTTTTCGACGAAACTATTTTTGGACGACAAGAATCGAATAATATTTGTTGATCGGCAAGCAGATTATAATGCTGATGATAATGAATCACAATTCTTTCTGACATCAATCAAACAAATACATATATTAATTGTGAAATCTTGGGCCGCCCTTTGCCAGCCTGTCAATAACCGGTCGCCGACAAAAACTCGTGAAAAACACTTGACGCTAAACGATAACAGATAAAGACGGGACGAGACGATGAAAATTCCAAAATCTAGCATTTCGACTCGCGAGAGATTGTGAAACCCGCGCCGCCAAAAACGCTAGACAATAACAGATAAGAACGAGACAATAGAAATTTCGAAATCTAGCGTCTTGATTGGTGAGAAAAACATGTTTGTCAAATAATGACTAACAAAAGTCATCATCGGAAAAGTAAGTTACCATCAAAAAATAATTGAGACATATTCTCTGATAAGCTATCCCTAAAAATCATATATAAACCGTGACGGCGAGACACCGTCGCATTCCGAAATTCTAACCAGTAGAGTCAGCGCAGAACGGCATCCATAATACTATTGCTTCCGGTCTCGCTCCGTGCCGTTGCCTTTATTTTGTTGTGACTCTGTGCGCGCCAATATCATTGCAACGCCGTGCCGATCCGAACCAAGGCTTTTCCAAGACAAATCCTCGATCCAGGATCACCGTCGTAATCACTGACCCGGAAGCATTTTTCATCAGTAGTAAGTCTCACAATTCCTTTTTTTTTCTTTTGATTTCCTCCCTCCTTTTTGTATGGTCTATCACCCATCGGACTCCCGGGAGTTCATTATAACATTTATCAGTATCGCGGGTTGGGTTGATCGGTGTAGGCACTGATCTTGCGGCGGTCGTTGGCATTGTCGCAAGGCTGGCTGACTTGTCGGCCTTTGACTCCCGGCGTCTTCGTCGTTGTTGCGGACTGAGCCGGTTCGCTGTGGCCTTGCCTTGTAGCGATTTTCCTTCTTTTACTTTATGTTCTCGAACGTCCAAAGAAGGTCGGCCACTGTACAAATAAATATTTCTGACGAACCCGAAAGTCCCCCCTCGTAGACGGAATCTCTGCACGGTTCTCAAGCGGACGAGGAATCGTCGAAATCAGCGAGCGCGAAGGAGATTAAAGAGAATAACGATAGAGTTTCTCCGCCGCGAACGGGAGAACGCAGGTCCTCCGCGACTCGCCACTTCGCCACTTCCCCCAACTTTGCTGTAGGAACCGCCTTCCCCGCTGCACCAATCACCCCCTAATTATCGCATCCTTGAATCCCCCCTTTAATTATCGCATATTCCCTGACACTCCCGATTCTTCCCCCAGGGATTTGAACCCTCCTATTTTCTGATTCGCACCGGAGAATTATCTGACTCCCTTCCTCCAATTCTTCGCCTATACGAGAAAGCTCATACTCCCTAGTTCCTTTCAAGGAACTTTCCAGGGCACCATCTCCGGTCCTGTCGTCCATTTCAAGCATTGAGATTCTCGAGGAAAATCTTCTCCATCCACATTTCCTCCTCAACATACCCGCATATTTTTGCCCCTATACTAGACGCATCCCTGAGAGGACTCCTACTATTGGCCCTGGGGCGTTCGACATTGACAAACTCCGCTCGGTCATCCTCAGAGCCGATCCCAGCCATTTTATTCCGGTTTTTAGTCCCGACCACGAATTCCCGTATGTAATTAAAACATAAACCCAACACCAAACAGAAAACGGCTCAAAGAGCCCCAAATTGTGCGGGCTGAGAGGAGCATCAGTGGCGGAAACCCCGTAGGGAATCCGCCCAAGGTCCCTTCAAGACCCCCGCACCTAACATCATCCACCCATCTCCATATCGGAGGTGGATGAATGTATAGGGAAAGGAGGAACCGCCGCTCGGGCACCTCCGGCCGGTTTAACCGGCGGCCCACGTCCCCCCAGATCCCCCTGCGAGACGCGCGTACATCCCGCCTCCCCCCCAGCCAATGCCCATCCGGGAGCTCCAAGTCCGCGCAAAACGGACATCTCGGAGCCCTTGCAGTGCAAAGGCCAGCCCGGTGGAATCTGTCATCACGGCGATAGCATCTATCGCTGCGGTCCACCGGAGCAGTGCACCGCGCCCGAACGTGACCCACGTTCAGGCAGCGCGAGCGGTAGCACCGCAGGGGACGGGCCTGGAGCGGCTCCAAACGAGCTCTACTTCAGCCTACCGTAATGCTCTTTTTGAAAACTCTCGAGGCGGCGCCCGCGGGGCATCGCACCCACGCGAATCCCGCCCCGGAAGCCAAACCCCAAATAGAGCCCACCCTAATATCCTCGACTGGACATTCCCCGACAGTAGATATCGCGGATGAGGCAATGTCCTCACAAGTAGCGGAGTCATTCAGGCCCCCCACACTGATCTCAGTGTATTTGGAGGGCCTGGACACCCGCACTTCCTTCCCAGCAAAGACCTTTCTCACACGAGCGGCGAGCAAGTCTGCCTTCCTCCCAGAATCGATCTCAGGGACCTCCCACAAGAGACCCTCGGTGATCGCTCTTCTGAAACGGTCCCCCCCTCGGGGACCGTGATGCCCACGGCTGCCCTTTGGGGGGGGGGGGGGCGGCACTCTTTCCTTTCTCACAGACTTAGCTTGAAACGGCTTTTCCTTTTCCTTAGGCCTCAAACGCCCAGTGGCAGAGGCAACAGACGCAGAAATATTTTCTCCTCCCTTTTCTTCTTTTCCTTGGGCCGCGACTCTTCCGGTCTCCTCGCCGAAGGAGGCAGTTTGCCAGGAGCCTTACTCTTTCTGGAGGCCCTTTACTGGTATCCCCAGCGACCACCCCAGCAACCATCCCCTTCTCAACAAGGGATCGAAGTCTAAACATTTTTCTCGTAAAACCGTCGAACTTATAGTCGAGAGCCTCAACCCGAGAGATTAGTTTCGGATCGGGCTCTCGACGCGCAACATCCTTAGACACCCCTACCGAAGTCACCACCATTTGCGTCCCCAATTCCTCAGTTTGTACGGAGGCATCCTTCACCTCGGTGTAGGGCAACACCTCCGCCATCTCGACCTTCTTGATTGGGGGAGCGGCTTCACGCTCGGCCAGCTTGGCCTTGCATGCTATAAGCTCAGCCCTACACGCACCATACGCGCTCTCAATCGCATTCAACCTTTTGTTAAGTTGACCTACCTTCTTTTCCAAGGAGAGTGTATCCCTCTCCTTACACTTAAGTGCCTTTTTCTCCTCATCAATTTTTTTCCACAATATTTTGGCGATGTCGTAGATTATCTCACCCTCATCCATCAATTCCGACGAACAATTCTCGGCGAAAATCACATCAAACACATAGCACCTGATTTCTTCGACCAAGTCGCAAGTCTCCATCGACTTGAAATCCTGTGGGTCCTCCATTCTGTCCCGTTCAGACTCCGATTTGGCAGCAATCACCCTTTCCATCGCTGAGCTCGCCCCCAACTCAGCGGCTGGCCCATCGTTTGATGACGATAGGAGGAGAGCTGGGACAATACTCTCCTCGTGCCGACCTCTCGATGTCCGAACATCCTGGGGTGGTAAGTCCATTTGTTTTCTTTTGTCCGTCATGTTGATTTAAGGAGTTGGTTTGATTTCGGGGTTGCCTTCCTCTAGGCTGGTTTGTCTTCCGGGACTAACAAGCCCAGCCTGCCCGAGCTCAGGTGCCCCGGGTTTGTCAGACCCGTGTCAGTCACGCCTCCGAAGAGCCGCCACTGACCCTTAGGGGGTCATCACGGCTCCGCAGAGCCGGGCGATTTATTATAGAGGGCGCCTTCCTCGCGAGTTCCAAAGGACTCCCCGGTCTCCGACAGCCTCGAAAGGCTGACAGAGATTACGGTGCTGCTGTGTTCGGGACCCCGGGTTTGCAAATACCCGTATCAAATGGCACGAATGCCAAGTGACCCGGGGGAGGGGGGGAAGCAAACAGCTGTGTTTATATTAATAATCTAATTCTTACATTATACGTAGATAATATTATATTATTTGCTCGATCAATTGACAATATAAACGAAGTTAAGTCATTACTTATTTTAGAATACGAAATAAGAGATTTAGGTAGAGCGTCATACTTATTAGATATAACTATCGAGCACGGAGAGGATAAAGTAACTTTTGCAAATGTTATATTTAAATAAGTTGTTAAACGAATATGGAATGGATGATTGTAAGACATGTAAAATGCCAATCAATCTAGGGGTAAAGTTATCAAAATGTGATAGTCCACATAGTGATGTTGAAAGAGATGAAATGAAGGTGTACCGTACAAACAATTAGTTGGATCACTAATGTACTTAGCATTGGCGACACGGCCAGATATATTGTATGCGGTGACAAAATTGTCACAATTTAGCTCCAATCCAGGTAGAGCACATTGGTTACAAGCTAAGAGAGTACTGAGATATTTGGCTGCAACAAAAGATATAGGTTTAGATATTGGTTTAGAGTACAGTTGCGGTGCAAATGAGATAGAGATTTTTAGTGATGCTAATTGGGCATCAGATGTCGATGATAGGCACTCATATAGTGGCATGATAGTACTTTTAAATGGAAACCCAATAACGTGGAAATCCAATAAACAAAAATCGATTTTAATATCTACTATGGATGCTAAATATGTTGCTTTAAAAGTAGCTGTAAAAGAAGTTATGTGGTTGAATATGATGTTCGATGAATTAGCGCAGAGAACAAGTTTAAATGTGCCTTGTAAGCCATATGTCATCAGATGTGACAATAAATCAGCAATTAATTTTACAAGAAATAAAATAGAGATATCGCGTACAAAGCATATTGATATAGCTTATCATATTACTAGAGAGATGCATGAAAATGGTTTAATTGAGTTGAAATGTGTTTCATCTGGTGACAACGTGGCGGACATTTTTACAAAGGCGTTATCCCATATTGTAATGAACAAGCATGTTCAGAAGTTGAGATTGCGACAAATTGTAGGGTAATCAAAGTGGGGGATTTGATAGGTATTTGATGCACCCTGCAATTGGTGCAATAGAATCGAGAGTGTAGGTGAAGGATATCGATTAGGATATGAATGTTGCGATTATCGATGTACTGTCACGATAGGCGGATCTTTCTTCCGTTAAAAAGCAATCTGTATCGCTACGTAATAGACGAGTTTGTATAAGCAAAAGACGACTAGATATTATTTTCCTTTCCCATATCGTTCTTGCATACAAAAGGGCATATTGCGCTCTCTGCCAACATTTTCAAATTAATTTTAGTTATTATTTTATATTTTTGCAAAATTTGAAAAAATTGTAACTTTAGCATTATTACTTATGATAGGGCATTATTTCTTCCATTAATGTTCTCTATACGGTTCTGCTATTAACATGGCGGATGGTCACGTGATTTCCTCGCGGAAATCAAAGGTGTCGACATGGAGTGCCCCTACTGGTTATACTGTGGCGTTACCTCGTTGGAGGGGGACTTGCCCGATACACCGGATGCTTGTGGGTGGTGTGATTGGGAAGTTGTGGAGTATAGCTTCAGGTTATTCTTGCAGACTTCGGCAGTCGGAGGGCATGGCATATTCGGAGCGAATGTGATGTCAGGGATGGCCGAGCTGCAGGAGATTTAGGGCCGTAGGGCCGGTATTGATGGGAGATCGGAGAAATTAGCATAGAGCAGTCGTGGGATAAGTGTTAGGCGTGTAAACGAAGGATCCCGAGTTCAAGTTCCGGTCGGCTCCCTTAATTTTTCCCGTCGATTATACAAAACAAATTTTTTTCGCATTAGGACCACGGCCTTACACACAGGTCTGGAAACTCTAGTGGTGGGGGATGGTCGTCTTAGCGACGAAAAAAATAACTCGCTTTATGACCGCAAGAGTCGCTGCCACCGGTCAGTGTACTATGTGGTGGGACAAAGACGGAAATAAAATACAATATTACAATATTGTAATATTGTACAATTACATTTTTATTCCAAAAAATATCAATGTACACACATAATTAAGGTCGATATTAACCTTACTGTAATTAGTTAGTTACAGTTATTTAAAGAAAGAAAATGTCATATAAAAAAAGATTTGCAGGAGAAAGATGTTATTTTCAATTCATGTCGCTGTCTATGTCCTCAGAAGCTGAAGAAAGTCTTTCAACTTAGCTTAAAGAAATATTAAATGACTGCATTAAGAATAAAACGTTAGAAATATCCTTTCATTCGTTTTAAGAAAACCATTTATTTGTTTGTAGAAAATTAAATAAATCCAAAATACTTTTTTCAGCACATGTCATTTTCAAAAATGCACTTGAATTAAGCGCAATTAAAAAATTGTTGTTACGTTACCATGGGTTACCATCTACACTTCGCGATGACAGCGATGCATGGTGACAACGCCGTGAAATAAAGTCTTCCTTGCTAAAACGACGATCCCCCACCACCAAAATCGGTCTGAGTTTTTAAACCTGTGTGTAAGACCGTGATTAGGACCAATTGCATTTAGTTTTGACATCTTAAAGAATGTTTTAAGTAAAAATAAATAAATTTGATTTTTTGAAAGTTTTTCAAAGTGGCCTAACCCATTAAACCTCAGTTCAATTCACTCTTTGTCTGTTTTTAAGGGAGGCTGTTAGAAAGAGACAAAGAGTAAATTGAACTAAGGTTCAAGTTAAACGACGTTGGTGAAAAAGGACATAAGTGGATCACAAACAATTTTAGAATTAAGTTTAAAAATTGTAGAATGTATTCTATTATTAAAATTAATTTTTTGAGTAGCATTATGTTAAATAAAAATTTTTAAAAAAGAGGTGTGACAACCGAAGACTAACTTCAATTATTCAAAGATGATCGTTGAAGCATTTATTGTCTCACACGCTCGAAGACTGATAGAGATACTTTGAATCTGATTTCCCGTAGTGGTTAACAATTCTGCTTTTGTTACAATGGAAGTGTCATAAATAAGAGTTTTCATACATATTCCAAACATGAGAGTTGCAACCTTTTGAGCATTTACTTAAAAAGAGTGAATTACTTTTATGTATTTGTTATGTTTTTTGTTCAAGATTAAAATACAATTAGATTTTTTCACGTATATGTTTGTTTATTGCTTAAGTTTTAAATCACGAACTTCTTTTTCATATTACATGGTATTAAAATTAATGTCGGAGAGAAAAATAGTATGAATAAAAAATGTTAATTTTTTAAGTCATTTCTTTTCCTTCAAAGTTTGTCGTTTTAATTTTTTAACACCCTGTATATATTATACTAAGTTTTTCGTTTGCGCTTCGCGCGGGTTCAAAACCTTTTCCTTTTTTTTTAATCTAGATCGCTTCCCTAAACTCTCTTTGTTCTTACTTTTTCTTCGCAGACAATTTTTTCTCCACTCCAAGTTTATGACGTGACATAGTCACGTCCCCTGTCCAGACGATAGCTCGACCGGGGAGAACGTCCGGGATGTCGTCTCCGCCGGAGCGAAGCGGGGCGACAGCGTTAGAATTCGGTACATTATATTATTTCCGAGAATTTCAGGTGTCGAGTAGATGGCCAGGAGGAAATTGTAACGACTTGAGTCGCGTCGTGGGAGTTTACGGGAGGCGTTCTACGTAGGAGTTGGCCGGCGGGCGGGTCACGATTGGGCCCATATGCCGACGTTGCTTGGAGCGTCTCGCAGGGCGAGCGCATCAGCCCCGATGTTCGCCGAGATGAACCCTGCCGAATCGCGAAGGAGGGAAATGGCAACGGAGCATTGCCTACCGGTCGACGGAGCCATGGCCTGGCCAGCCTGGCCGTCGCGTCGTACACCGGCACCAGAGTCGCGGCTCGGTCAGCCGGACTCGAGAATAGGCTTTTCAAACCTGCCGCCGGCGAGCGAGGAAGCCACGAGGGACGCCGAGGGCTTGCAAGCACGGCGCGCGCAGGCGCGGGCCCGACGTGATCCCGCCGGGCTAGAGAATCGTGACTGTCGTGTCGGCGTGGCGAGAGACAACACCCCGAGAGGACCGGCAGCCGAGCTTGCGGAATTTGTAAGGTCACTACTCGAGCACCTTGTAACCCACGTTTGGGTACACAGTACACGATTAGCGTAGAGTCGCGGGAAGCATGCTTAGAGAATCGTGTACTGTGTCGCGAAGTATTTTGTAGCATCGCGTTTGTGCAGATGAGTATTACCAAGTAAGTAATTATTAAATGGAATACTGACGGAGGGCCCGGCCAACAGAGTAATATGGGATCGCCCTGCCCGAAAATTCGTACGCGGCCGACAGTCACCGTGTGATTCGTTGTAGTATTCGTCGTGTCTTAGCGTTTCGTGTAACAGCGTTTTGTGTAACCGCGTGATAGGTAATGTAGCGAGGTGTCCTTCGCGCCGAGGCGGACCGTATTGTCGCAGAACGGGGGAGTAATGTTCGCGCAATCACGTCCTGGGGCGTGAGGCACCTGTCTTGGACCTTTGGGGCTTTTCGCGGGAGGCCCGCGTCTAGCTATTTTGGGACCATTTGCGAGACGTCGCGGATGGTTATTCGGCCGTTGGGAAATCGTCGCGCGTAGGTATTGTGTCTTGTGCTCGTGTAATCGCGTATGGTGTATTGCGTTCGGGTAACTGCGTCTCGCGTATCATGTTCGTGTAATCGCGTCTTGCGTATCGCGTTCGTATAATCGCGTATTGTGTATTGCGTTCGTTTAATTGCGTCTGATAAATTGTGTCCTTAGGCTAATTTCCGCGTTATTATGGTACCTCGTGTTGTATTGTAACTCGTTTCCGCGTTCCGCAGCAAAATATAAGAGAGACAAATTGTAATTCACCGATTCATTCTAAAGTAACCTGCTGATTTATTCTGGCGTAACCTTTTCTACCAAATACATTATTTTTGTATTATTGTTAATTGTGTGTTAACTGCGCTACGTTCCCTCTCCTCCTCCGACCGCGATTACCCGAAGAAACTCACACCTGAGAGAATTGCGATCTTGTGGATCGTGGTGCGAGGAATCGCACCTGGCGCCCAATATTTCGAGGAATTATTTAGTCGAGCTATCATCTGGGTTTCTGAGAGTCTTGTCGTGATTGATTTTTTTAAGATCGTTAGTGAATAAAAGCGACGGCGCGCTCCTTCACGGCCGGCGAGAGGCCGTGAGGACATCGTCGTTGTCGTCACAAGTTATATTTTCCTCTCTTAAATTTATGTATATATATATAAATATATATTTATCTTTTCCGCGCATCGCTTGAATGTACCCTCCGCTGACCCGCCATTTTTGACTCACTTTCATTTTTTCAATTTATTTTTCTAATTCTGTATCGCGTTGCATTTTGGCACTCAAGTCAGGTAATAGAACCCTTTTATTTACTCTCATTTTGATAAAAATTTATATATTGTTTTTTATTTAAAAGAAGTTTCAGTTTTTCCACATCATAAATGCTTGTGTTTTTTAATTTCCGCTAAACTCATCGTTGCCAACCCCAAAAAAATTAGAAAAATTTTGGCTCCGTTTTGAAGAAAATCGGTTCATTAATTGAATGAATAGTTCGCAGTCAGAAAAATTTTAGCACCTACAGTTTCCAAAAAATCGGTACATTAGTAAAAAATTGAACCCATATGAAAAATTTTACACATCATTGCCATCTCCAAAAAATTAGAAAAATTTTGAAACCGGTTTCTAAAAAATCGGTAACAAAAAATAATACACATCACCGCCATCCGCGGACAATTCTACCAGTTTTATATATAAATTAAGATTCGGTCTACTAACGAATGAGTAGTTCGCGGTCATACAGACAGACGGACAGACAGACGACGGTACTTATATATATATATATATATATATATTTTATGATATAGCAATATGTTCCCATTTTGCTAAAAACACAACTGCAATTATATATGAAATAATGAAATGTTCTAGTATAAAATTATGTTTTAATTGTATTATTTGTGGAAGCAACAATTATATATAAAGCAGAATATTTGACGAATTCGGCGCGGTACGTGGTGCGCAAGTAAAGAAATTAATAGTTACAGAAGTAACGAATTACAATGAAATATTTCAGAAATATTACTGATGTATTACACGTTTTTAAATAATATTGAAATATTACAGTAATATATTGCTGCAATATATTGTTGAAATATAATACTTTAAGTAGCAAAATAATGTCAAATGACATTTTAATGACATCTTATTGACGTCATTAAGACGTTATTAAGGTATCACACAATCATACGTATTGCACAGATAATATATACCAGTTAAAGAATTTTGGACTGAAAGAAAGAAAAATCTAAATAAAAAAATGTGATGAAATCAAAAGAGACTGACTTGTACTTTTGGGGAATAAAAGTGATTAAGATAAATTTTATAAGTGGTGGTATTTAATTTTATAACTTGTTATTTGTTTTGTAATAATAAAAGGTAATTATATACATATACAATTAATTTTTAATTAAGAGCCAGTAAGTAAATTGATAATAAAATAAATGGATAAAATTTAAAATTTATATTTCTTATATAATCAATATTAAACTTTTCAAATTACGAGTTTGTCACACGGATAAACAGAACGTTTCTGAGTGCGTAAGTGGAGGGAAGAACGCTAGTGTGTGTGGCTATGCGCTTGGTCGCAGCACCGACCCCCACCATTCTCGGTCTTCTCACGCTGTCTCTTGCATGGCTCCGTGGGACCACGCAATCACGTGTACGACGCCGCACAGAAACAATCGTGTTAATTTCAGGTAATTTTTCTTTATTTAATAAATATTGTTCACACAAATATTTTTAAAAGTATTTTTTTATAATTATTACTAATATGTACATTGTACATATATATTTGGCGATTTGTCTTTAAATCCAAAAATAGAGATTACGTAGCATAATGGTCTGCAAAAACCACGTTAATATCATAAAAATTATTTCAATGACCATCTTAAAATACATATATTTGCCTTTATAACCTTATTGAACGAGTCTCTAATAAAATTATTTATTAACGGTTTCATACTTAAATCTTGATGCTAACTTAACCTCAAAATTTTTAACAGTTTAATCCAACTGGAGCCCTTAGTTGGAGATACGTGATAGAAATATGCCGATCCCAAATCTCTTAAAAAGCAGTTTAATCATTAATTAAATGATTTAACCATAATTATTTAACCATTTACATGATTTTATAATAATTATTGTTCTTATGCTATATGTTACAGTATTGCTTTCCATCAGTGGATGTTCATGCAGTCCAGAGCAGCACCAAGTAGTTTTATAGAAGAGCAAAAGATTTATTTATTAGATATGTAAGTAAGAAAAAGTTAAATTTGATATAAACCATACTTTCCAATATTAATCGTCAATACTAAAAATCCAAAGTATACGTGTAACATCAACTACAGATTTTCAGTATATAGATAATGAATATCACAATACAGATTCATACTTAACCTACTTACCACGACTCCAACCACTGGTGACGAAGTTTATGTTTAAAATATATAATTAGATGTAAATAATAATTACTGTTTTTGTATTATGTTGCAGTGTTACGTTGTTTTCCATCAGTGGAAGTTCACGCAGAGCAGCACCAAGCAGTTTGATTTCTATCAAACTCTTCTGAGCGACAGCTTCATTTATTAGATACATAAGTAAGAAAAATTTAAACTTGGTATAAACTGCGTTCCAATATTTTAATATCCAGTACTGAAAATCTAAAGTGTATGTATAACATTAACCATAGATTTTCGGTATAGACAGTGAATATTGGAACACGTCATACTTAACCCCGTACTCTTATGTTTTAATATGTAATTATGTATGAAATAAACAGGGTGATTTTTATTTCGTGTGCCAATCATCTCCGCTATAATTATCTCAGAAAGTATTGATTTATTGGAAAAATGTTTCAGATAAAAGTTGGAGAGTTCAAGGAGGACCAATAGACAATTTTATTAGATTTTGAGCCCGGGACCTGTGTTAAGCCTAATAGGATCCAAGTCAAATTATTTAAATAGAAACCCTCTTTTTATGATATCATCTTTTTCTACTAATTAATATGAACAACTTTTGTCTGAAACATTTTTTTATTTGCCTTATACTTTTTGAAATATTCAAGGAAAACTTGGTATTTTTTTCAATATTTAGCTTATAATAGATGTTTGTCAATAAATGTTCGTCGGAGTGAAAAGTGGTACAGGATTTTTTGACTTGATTTGGTTTCAAAAATATACTTTTGCAATAATATTCTAATTTCTTTAAATAATTGTGTACACATGAAAGCTTCAAGAAAATGTATACACAAATATTTAAAGAAATTAGGGTATTATTGCAATAGCATATTCTTGAGACCATATCAAGTCAAAAAGTCTTGTATCATTTTCCCCTCCGACAAGCTTTTATCAAGATATAAGCTAAATATTAAAAAAATTATCAAATTTTTCTTGAATATCTCAAAAAGTATAAGGCAAATAAAAACGTTTCAGACAAAAGTTGTTTATATTAATTAATAGAAAAAGATGATGTAATAAAGAAAGGGAGTTATTATTTAAAAAAATTGACTTGGACCCTACTGGGCTCAACATGGGTTCCAGACTTAAAATCTAATAAGATCATCCATTATTCTTTTATAAACCCTCCAACTTTTATCTGAAACATTTTTCCAATAAACCAATACTTTCTGAGATAATTAGTGAAGATAATTGGCATACAAAATAAAACTCACCTTGTATAATTAGATATAAATAATAATTACAGTTTTTGTATTATGTTATAGTGTTACGTCATTCTTTATCAGTGGAAATTCATACAGTGCAGAGTAGCATGGAGCAGTTTTGAAGAAGAAAAAGATAGAAAAATAATATCAATATTATTTTCTTAATATTGTATGTAATACTATTATTAAAAATGACAATTTGATAAAATTTAATAATATTCATTAAAATGTTTTAATTTTTAACAATATTAAATAAATATTATCTAATATTACACAAATAATATTATGGCGTTTACAATATCAATATTATTTTAAAATTGTATGTAACAATACTATTAAAAATAATTTAATAAAATTTAATAAAAATTATTAAAATGGTTTTTTAATTCCTAGCAATATTATAAAAATATCACGCAAATATTATAGTAATTTTACCGTAATATTACTGATATATTACTGATATATATATCAGTAATATTACTGATATTCATTTTCGGCGACATTTTAATATTACTGATATATATCAGTAATATTACTGCAATATTTCTGATATATTTCATTGTAATATTGCAATGGAAAAATAATATTGCTGCAATATTTCTGCAATATTATGTGCTGTGTGGGACATATACATCTATTCCATGATATTGATAAAGTGCGCGCCGATTATTTGTCGGACTTAAAACACAGCTATCGTTGGAACATTAATGCCCTTTCCTCTCCGGAATTAAATCGACGCGATTTAATTATTTTTAAAAACCTATAAAAAATTTATGGCGCAAAATATTACCTCAGCCAGGATTCGAACCTGAAACCTCCCTCACTCCGTGAAGGGCGTCATATTAAGCCGTTTATCAAATTGGAATAGATGTATATGTATATTATACTCAACATCTCGAGTACTCGCAACTCGTCGCGTCGCGGCGTCGCGTAAAAGAGTCACGGTGCGGTTTCGCTTTGGGTGTACTTGGCGCGAGACACCATCGTGTCTCTTGATACATTGTAATTTGTTACTTCTGTAACTATTAATTAGATTTATTTACTTGCGCATTACGTACCGCGCCTGACTCGTATAGCAGTTTATTAATTTGTTGACATTTTCACGAGTCTAATGACATATTTTGATTTTTATTTGACGAATGTTAATTTAGTACTATTCCGTATATATATAATCTATTTATGAGGAAGTTCTTACATGCTATTTTAAATTTGCATTGTCATTTAGAAACACATTTTATTGACATAGAGTATTGCCTATTACATTTCAGTATATATATAATATATAATATACAATATATAATATACAATATATAATATATAATATGTAATATATAATATATAATATATACTATATACTAATTTTTGGTAAAACTGAAGGAGAGCTCCCTCCTCACCGATTTCGATGAAATTAGGCTTAATCGATTCGTTTTTGCACAAAACGAATGAATCTGGCAGAAAAAAGCCCCGCTCGGCCCCGCGACGCGAGATATTAACTGTTAAAGTTGACGACTATCAGGTTATGAGACCTGTCATACCGACGCGATGCAGCAACTACGGACATGCTCCGCGACCACATGCGCATGCTCCGTGGTCACATGTGTAGTCGATGTACTTGAGCGCCTAACCTCAATTACATCATATATTGTTGTGTGCAATTCAAAAATATTTACAATGTCCTATTCAATAGAGCAATTAAATAGCAATCCGTGGCTAGCGGTTCAAGATGTTGTTGACTGATATTAAGTGTTGAAGTTAACGAATCAGAAATAAAATTGTTAAAGCAGAGAATAGTTGGTATATGAAAAGTTCATATTTACATGTACTTTTCATATACCAACTATTCTTTGCTTTAACAAATTATTTCTGTTACAAATATTAAGCGTTTAAGTTAACGAAACATAAATAATTTGTTAAAGCAGAGAATAGTTGGTATATGAAAAGTACACATAAATATTTACTTTTCATATATCAACTATTCTCTGCTTTAACAAATTATTTATGTTACAGGTTGAAGTTAACGAAACAGAAATAAAATTGTTAAAGCAGAGAATAGTTGGTACATGAAAAGTTCATATTTACATGTACTTTTCATATACCAACTATTCTCTGCTTTAACAAATTATTTCTGTTACAGTTATTAAGCGTTTAAGTTAACAAAACATAAATAATTTGTTAAAGCAGAGAATAGTTGGTATGTGAAAAGTACACATAAATATGTACTTACCAAACAGACAGTTGTCACGTGACCTTCTTTTGCATGCGCGTGCGGCTACGGAGCATGCGCATGTGGCCGCAGGGCATGTTCGTGGTCGCTACCAGTCGCTACATCGCGTCGGTATGACAGGTCTCATAACCTGATAGTCGTCAACTTTAACAGTTAATATCTCGCGTCGCGGGGCCGAGCGGGGCTTTTTTCTGCCAGATTCATTCGTTTTGTGCAAAAACGAATCGATTAAGCCTAATTTAATCGAAATCGGTGAGGAGGGAGCTCTCCTTCAGTTTTACCAAATTTTTTTGTATGCACAAAATATTAGCATTGTACTGTCATTTTACTGCATATATTTTTACAAGATTTTTGAATACTATACATAATTATTATGTGTACTATGCGGAAGCACAATGAATTAAACTTAGTATTACTGAGATAAAAAATATATATATATTTTACTTATAATGACATATAAATCTTAGCGAGCTTATCTCCATGCCGGTTCGAACGAGAGAAAGACCGGCCGCGCGGTAGCGTTAGGTTAAATATATCGAGACTCTCGCTGTATCGTGAACGCGCTCGCAATTTAAAGCTAGCAAACCATCGACATTGAATGTTTTCTTGCTGAAAACGTATTCTATCTTTATTACACATTATGTGTTATAGAATACGCACGAAAGCGTCCAAAGGAAACGCAGCCATAGTATGGACTGATCAGGTATAGCAAAATATGATCGGTGACTCACATCGGTCGAAGAAAAGAGATAGCGACTGGTAAAGGTCAAGCTGTCCTTTTCTAACCGAACGAGGTAGAGGTCAATTTTACCGGATACTTTTTAAAGGCTTTCATGGGATCGCGTAGTCCATACCATGTCGATGTAGCAAACTTAACAACTATGAACATACTAGATTTTGAGCCCGCGCCAAGCGCCAAGCGCGGGTGAAAAATCTATTCCCCTCTCCCCAAACTCACTCATTAATTAGAAGGATCAATAGAACCCCATAAAACCTAATTTTTAACCCCATAGTAGCCATCTCCATAAAATTAGTAATCTTTTGGTACCAATTTCATCAAAATCATCAACAAAAAATTAGAAAAGATTTGGCACTGGTTTCAAGAAAATCGCCATTAATAAAAAATTGACCATCCTCCAAAAATTAAAAAAATTTTGGCACTGGTTTAAAAAAAATCGGCCAATTAATACTTATTATTTCTCAAAATTTTAATAATTTCCAAACCGGTTTCCAAAAAAATCGGTAACAAAAAATTATATACTTTATAGCACTCCCAGAAAAATTCTACCCCTGTTTCATATATAACTCTTTGAAATTTGGTCAATTATTTCCCGAAAAATTAGAAAAACCGGTTTCCAGAAAATCGGTAACAAATCTTACGTACAAAATATTTCATTTAAAACTAATCGACCTATGAACGATTTAATTCCCCAAAATTATAAAAAAAAGATTTATTTTTTTTGGCCTTTACAGCTTTCTCTGTTTCATAATTTAGTGCTGCTCTTAGCAATAGATCATCCTGACCGTCTTCAAACGTATATATTTTTTTAAATTACATACATTATTTTAAACAAAAATCGGAAACGTTTCAAGAAAATCAGTACATTAATGAAAAATTAAACTCGCAGTTGCAAAAAAAATCAGCATATACAATTCTTCGAGATTCGGTCAATTATTTCCAGAAAAATTTTGGAACCGGTTTCCAAAAAGATCGGTAACAAAAAATTATACACTTTATGGCAATTCCCGGGAAATATTCTACCCCTACGTCATATACAATTCTTTGAGATTTGGTCAATTAATTCCCGAAAAATTTGAAAAATTTCTGGTACCGGCTTCCAAAAAGATCGGTAACGAAAAATTATACACTTTATAGCACTCCCAGGAAAATTCTACCCCTGTTTCATATACTTTTGGTAAAAATTCGGTCCATTAACAAATGAGTAGTTTGCGGACAAACGGATGGACGGACGGACATACAGACAAATAGTCGGGTTTTATATAATAGTAAGTATGAAGTAGGACTAGTATGATATTTGCTAGTATGAAATTTATAAATAACAATGACTACGCACGAATGTCGTTCATGTATAGCCGTTGTTATGCACTCCTTCCAATGCCTCGTCACGCATCTAACAAAACGTGAACATTGAGCTGTTCCATCTCGTCGAATCGCATCCTGATTCACGTATCTGTGTTAAGTAATTTCTCATTAATTATTAAGAAACTTACAAAATGATAAAGGACTTTTTGATCCGGTTTTGCCCGCTCTGCCCACGAACAGTGCATATTACATGATACTAAAATATATTAAAATATTTTTAAAATATATATGTAAATGTACCTCTCTTTCTTTGTTTCTTCTCTCTCTCTCTCTCTCTCTCTCTCTCTCTCTCTCTCTCTCTCTTTCTCGCTCGCTCTGGAGGTCTTTCTTCCTCTCTTTCCTCTTCCCCTTTTATTTGTTTTTTATAATGTTAAGGAAAAAGTATCTAATCTGTAATTGAAACCAAATATATACATACATACATGCATACATGCATACTTACATAATGTATACATGTATACATAAATATAATATATGTTAGAATATTTTTGGAATATATACCTCTTTTTGTATCCCCTTCCGTTCTCTCTCTCTCTCTCTCTCTCTCTCTCTCTCTTGAAAATTTTTTTCTTGGAACTCTTTCTGTAATTTCGCACTGTCAAACGCGAAACAAATTTAACCTTTTTTGACACCCATTGACAAGCCGTTGAGATAACTAACCAACATCATTTAATATCAATTTCACTCTTATGATAATTTCGAGATTCGATCTGCATATAAGCGAGATAACTAATCAGCATCAAGAAATGTGAACGTGTGAATTGCACACGTAGTTGCATTGACCAGAGCGGTATAAACGCATTTTGAGGGACAAACTGACTTTGCGTGTGTGATGTGTTCGTGTGACTGAAATCTGAACTTTTTCCTGATTGTGAGATGTCGCCGAAAAAATTCACTTTTTGACATGTGAGATTTTGAGATCTCAGTATTGACTGCACCAATCTTAATCAAATTGGTCGCAATCGAAAGCTCGTATCAACGTTATATTAGAAAACTGTCGTCAGATTTTTGATCGCAGTTTTCTTTCTTGAGATATTTTATTCGGAAAATCGATCGGCCCGAAAACTCCATATAAGCTACTTGGTAGCGTCGTCTGCTAACTCTCTTTTTATGTTGGCGTCGCGACGCTACCGTGTCGCTTGATAACATCAGAAGACCTCTTTCATTTGCTGATAACATTTATGTCATATATGAGGACGCATCTTTAAATATCTATGCAGCCATTTTCAATTTAAAATTTCATTATGCTGACAATATACTGACATATGTCTATCTGGGACATATTGATTATTTACCCTGGTAGAAAAATGTCTCAGAATTTTTTACATCATTAATCAGAATTTTTATAAAAATTTTCTCAGAATTTTTCCGATTTTTAATATAAATTGGAATGTTTTTTTTTTTTTTTAGAAAAACAGAATAAGAATAAAATATTTCAGATTTTTTCTGCCAATATATCTGCTATCATATCATGATGTCAGATTCTGTTAGATTTCTGTTCTACATACATTATTTGACACGGAGCAGATTATGTATAGCTTTGCTACTGCAAAAATTATGCCAGTATAGCATGCAGTATACAGTTTGCAGTATACAGACAAAGCGAGCTCTTAGGGTATATCCAGACAGTGCATAAACATAAGCATAAGAAAATGTATTGGTCTATTTTCTTATGCACATGTATATGGACCAATCAATTTTTTTATGTTTATGCATTATGCGTTATGCAAAAGTCTGTGTTTTGGCCTTTAGACTTGGCTATCTGGGCAATCGTAAATGGAATTGATTAATTTATGGATTCTCCAAGGTAAGAACTGCACGCTGGACAGTAATGTTTGTGGATTATACAAGAATCCATGAAGTAAGGACACGGTGCGCAACAACAGCATCTGCAAAAGAACATCAGATTTAATCAGATTTTTTTTTCGGTAAAATTCTCTTACCCTATATATCGAAATCTTACCCGCATACACAGAGTAGAAACGCAATTAGATGTGTTTTCATGTTCGGTACCGATTCTACGCGCGTATTTATATCAACGTTGCAACGTGGACAGGTCATACGTTGATTTTCCTTGCTAAAGGCTGTCGGCGTTATAATCGTATGTACCGTATCTGTATGTACCACATTAGACGTGTTAAACTTTAAAAGTATTAACTTTAAAAGTATTAATCATAGATGATTAATTAGGTATGCATAAATATTGTATGTATGCACTCGCTTTCTATAATATGATTATTAGTTAAGACTTCTTTTTATAATTTTGCACTTACGTGGTGAAGGTGGCATTGATAGTGGCGGCTGCTGATAAGAGTATGGTGCTGACATATAATTTGGTTGTGGGTCCATTTTTTCCATTTCTATTTCCATTTTACAATGGTTTAACTATTCTTTTGTTATTATCTAACTGCAAAGAAATACAAGATAAATTATAATTTTATGTAACATTTTTAATCATCTAATTGCACTGTCCGTTCTTCGTACGTAAAATCTAGTATTACGCTTATATTATAATACATAATTATATAAGTCGCTGCAAGTCTCACACGAATGCAATTGCTACTATATATGTTACAACCTTATTTTCATATCACTAAAACATTTTTATCGCAATATATAAGATTGTAACGTTGTTGAGCAATAATGTTGAAAAGAAATAACAATAAAAGAATAAGTAGATTAAATAATAAATTCGTGAGTGCAGCAATAAAGCTGAACGACGTAGTTATCGTGTCGGACAGTAAAAATAAACTTACACAAGATGTTCGCGATTGATGTATGCCATTAACAAATATTCTACATAAAAAACTTAGTCCGAAAGTTCTTTACAGTTTTTGGATATTTTTAATATTAAGCGAGATATTACAAGTTGAATTTTGAAGAATTTCTCAAATCAAGTAGCTATAAATGAGGCGGTGCATGTTTGAATAATCCGTAAATAAAAGAAAGACATTGTCTTGAAATCTCAAGACTGAATACTACAAAAAGAACACTGCTTAAAATGTGTTAATAAACTGTGATGTAGAGAATATATTTTGTTACGTTTAGATTATTCTTTTAAATAAAGCAAAAACTTTCTCTACACAAGTACGTAGGCATGGGACTAGTAGAGGAATCTGCGGTCTCGCTCTTGACCAAACTACTGAGCGCGTGGCGCGTAAATCGTAACGGTTGATTTGAAAAATTGTTCAAACTTTAACTTGAAATATCTCGCCTAATATTAAAGATATCCAAAAACTGTAAAGAACTTTTCAACTCAGTTTTCTCTGTAGAATATGCGATTTTATTAATGACGGAAAAAAACGGATTGTTGCACCGACTGATACAGATAATTTTCAAAGAACAAAACGTATAGTAACAATCTTAATGATATGTCTATTGATTTCTTATCCATTTTAAACAAGGTGGAGGGATAAACGGGATTTGGAGCAAATAATCTAAAAAGCAAAAAAAAAAAGCAGTATGTTAGCAGTTTGCCGACAGATTTAAGCAGAACATTGGAGTAGATTGCTGTCAACTGCATTCTAATTAATCAAGCTAGTGTTTCGTTAGCGAAGACTATCGACATCGACATAATACGATTGCTAGTAGAAACCGAACGATATCTGTCATTTCGTAATCATTTAAATGGAATGTATTATTTAAATTATAGTTGCCACATCAAATATTAAACAAAAAAAGATAGAATGATATTTTCAACGCTGAAAGCGTCAAAACGAACGTAGCCCTGAAGTGACTCAAACCGCTCTTTCCAAACAATGGTATATGCGATGGAGAAGATCTAAAAGAAAGGAAAATGGGTACCGTATCGATTAGTTGACTGAGGAGAATATATTGTGCGCGACATTTTGGCGCCAGTCTCGCACCGTTGACGAGACGAAAGAAGAGTTTTTTGTGGTAAATCATGACAGGCGACAAAAAAAAAGGTATACTACGATAACCCTAAACGCAAAAAATCGTGGGCGGATTCTAGGTAACCGATGACCTTGATATTAAAACGCAACATACACGACAGATAGAGAAGCTACTTCTCTGTATCTAATATGATGAACATGGGGTACTGTGGTGATTATGAGTGATGGACTTCTTCCACCGGGTCAAATAATCACAGCGGAAATGCTATACGTGCATCAATTAAACCGTTTTAATTAGGCACTTTGAGAGAAACGTCCAGCATGTGCCTCAAAATGACACAAAGTTATTTTGCATCACAATAACGTGAAGCTCCATATGTTGCTAATTAATGTCAAATAAACGCTGTATATCTCGAATGGAACGTCCTTTTTCATCCAGCGTACTCCCTAAATATCGCGCTGTCTATAATTACTACTTTTGGTCAATACAGTATAGTTTCTTCTATACACATTTTGGAAATAAAACAGAATTAAAGCTAGAAAATAGATCGACGACTTTGTCGCGTCAAAAGAAGAGACATTCTTTCGCTGTGGCATCCGTATATGCTGCCTGAAAGATAGCAAAATGTGATAGATGCAAACGGAAAAGGTTTTTAATAAAACGATTATGTCGTTTCTCTTGCATTAATAAAAAAAAATTTTAACTCATGGCACAGTACTTATTTCTACTTTATATATTTATGTATTCTTCCTCTTTTTTTCTATTTTCTTCCTCTTTCCTTGGTATCGCGTTTTATGAACAGTCTAAGTGATGTTAATTAAGTCGTGGGAGTCGTATGAAATAAATTATTTTTGCTCTACTGTCTTTACTTTTCTCTTTCCCTCTCTCCTGAATTAATATTGATTATTTTTTTATTATTAAAATATTGATTAAAATATTCGTATTAGTAAAATTAATAACAATAAATAAAAATATATAAAAACTCTCTTAAATAAAATTATATGATATTAACAAATTTAGCAATAAAAGCCAGGCGCGGTAATTTTGCGCTATAATATATAAGTTATTATAATCTAGACTAATAAGATTAGCGTACGTTTTGGCCTTTCCTTTAGATCATTTTCAGCGCATAACGTTAGTAAATTATCTTACATAATTGTCGGAATTTAACGCAGTCAATCAATTATCAATTTGTAGATAGTCATTAATTATATTTATATCATCGATCGTTTCTCATACATAAAAGTAAAAGCAAATTTAAGCTCCAAAGCACATCCATCACTTCGAAGATACTTAGATTTGTTAACATTATTTGATAAAATTAATAACTTCTCATGTATATAAAATTGACTTCTGTATTAGTTGAAATCAGCTGACAGATATTATCGCAACTTTATTTTATATTACTTTATTCAATTTCCGTTACAATTGACAAATTAACAGTAAGAAAATAAGAATTTCTGTATTCCGGAGCTATATCAGTGTAAGTCATAATTGCTGATTAAAAAAAAAAAAAAAACATTAAAACGCTAATCGTAGTGCTTCTCAGGCATAGTTTGTCAAACGTAGAAATAAAATAAATCTTGGTTAAAAACAATTATTCGTTCACAATAAAGGCAATAAAAAAGTGAATAATTTGCATCACACGTGAAATATTCTTTTAGTATTAATGATTCTATATAACGATAGTTTTATTTTTAATCACAATGGCGAATTTTAACACGTCCACTATCATATGTTTGACGCATCGATTCTCAGGAGAGGATCATACATGTATAACACAACTTTATATCGTCATACATGTGTAACACTTTATGTAACATATTCAGTTGCTTGTTTCCTGTGTGTGTTCCTATGTGTACGGAAGTAAAAAATGTGCAGCATACTGTGCGTACTCGTAAAAATAAGGTCTGTAGCGAGCGGTACCGGTAATCGTTTTCCAGCGGTAGCGAATGTGTTAATTTCGAGACTTACAATAACTTCGCTCCAAAATCAAGGTCTTGGGTCATCTTCCTTTCAAACACAAGCTATTCCTTGGCGATAAATTTTGCCAAAAACTTTTCTTTTTGTTGTGGAAATCATAACTAGCTTACCGCTTGCGAATTCGTGCAATTCTTCAGTTTGGAGCCGATCTGTTAATAGGCGTACCTGTTGTGTCAGGAGAACGCTCGTTTGAGAACGTTCGTTGGAGACTGCTCGAATACTCGCGGCGCGCACCAAAATCACACTGGCAGAATTATCAGCGACGAATGCGGTATACGTGGGCTGTAAGCTGGTCTTATACATATATCGGATTCTCTGCTCGATCCAAGGCGGGTTAGGCGGGATGCGGGATTCGCGTGGATGGGAGACTGTATTGGAAAATAAAACTCACAGACGTCACGGAGTCGCCACGATGTCGGAGATCCGGAAACGGGAACACACAATCGACAAAAGATTAAGATATCTATAATACTTTGAACTTCTTTTTGGTTTTTTCAACTTAAAAACTGAGAAACAATGCTTATATAGGATGTCACCTAATTCGATTGCGCTCACTATTTACACATGGTGTGATATTTCTCATAAAAAACTGTCGAAAGTCGAAAAGTTCTGAATTTTATCGAATTATGCTTAATAAAGTAGTTATTAAGTAAATAAGTAGTTATTATTAATTAAAGATTAACCAGTCAGCATCGCTTCTTAATAGACGCACGCTAGTGAGCCGCGTATATACTAATGTGCGTGAGTGTGCCGCCGCGCCGCGCCGTCGCGCCGTCGTCGCGCTGTCGCGCCGCAATATTGTTCCTTTGTCACGGCCATCCACGTAAAGGGATCTTAGGGCCGATTTCACAGTCCGATTAACTTGATTTTTCGATTAAACTCACTCATCTTCATTTCTTTTTCACTCTTTTCATCTCTTTTTAACTCCCTTATATCTGTTTCTACCAATGCAGATTAACTTTGATCTTGATTTAACTTACCTTTTATCTTTCTCTAATTTTAAGAACTAGAAAAAGATAAAAAGTAAGTTAAACCCCGCGATTAAAGTTAATCTACATTGGTAGAAATGGACATTAGAAAGTGACGAAGAATGAGTTTTATCGGAGGATCAAGTTAATCGGAGATGGTGAATGGCCCTTAGATTCGAAATAATTATTAAATACTTTTTGCAATAAGTATGATATTTTTCACGCTAAAAACATCTTTTTAGATTACAATTCAATATTTGAATTGGAATCTCGTCAAAATTTAACAGTTTAAATATACTTTTACATATAAGAAAACTGTAGTTCTTCAAAATACACACACAATAATTATTTTATGAGTTCTTTCTGTTGATAATATATATCTATATATATATAAGTCACGTTTGTCTGTCTGTATGTACGCGAACTATTCATTTGTTAGTGGACCAAATTTGTACCAAAAGTATATAAAATAGGGGTAGAATTTTCCGGGGATAAAAATGTCGCGGTTTTTTTTTGTTACCGATCTTTTTGGAAACCGGTTCCGAAATTTTTTCAAATTTTACGAGAATTAATTGACCAAATCTTAAAGAATTGTATATGAAGTAAGGGTAGAATATGTCCCAGAAAGTGCCATAAAGTGTACAATTTTTCGTTACCGATTTTTTTGGAAACCGGACTCATTCGTTAGTGGACCAAATTTTTACCAAAAGTATATGAAATAGGGGTAGAATTTTCCGGGGAGTGCAATCATGTGGTTAATTTTTCGTTACCGATCTTTTTGGAAACTAATTCCGAAATTTTTTCAAATTTTACGAGAATTAATTGACTAATCTCAAAGAATTGTATATGAAGTAAGGATAGAATGTCCCAGAGAGTGCCATAAAGTGTACAATTTTTTGTTACTGATTTTTTTGGAAACCGGTTACAAAGTTTTCCAATTTTTCGGGAATTAATTGACCGAATCGTAAAGAATTGTATATGAAGTAGGAGTAGAATTTTCCGGGGATTGCCATAAAGTGTATAATTTTTCGTTACCGATCTTTTTGGAAACCGGTTCCAAAATTTTTCCAATTTTTCTGGAAATAATTAACCGAATCTCAAAGAATTGTATATGCTAATTTTTTCGAAACCGCGAGTTTAATTTTTTATTAATGTACTGATTTTCTTGAAACGTTTCCGATTTTTGTTTAAAAGAATCTACGTGATTTTTAAAAAAAATGTACATTAGAAGACGGTCAGGATGATCTATTGCTAAGAGCAGCACTAAATTATGAAATGGAGGAAACTGCAAAGGCCAAAAAAAATAAATCTTTTTTTTTATAATTTTCGGGAATTAAATCGTTTATAGGTCGATTAGTTTTAAATAAAATATGTTGTATGTAGGATTTGTTACCGATTTTCTGGAAACCGGTTTTTCTAATTTTTCGGGAATTAACCAGTCACTTCAAATCGTGACTGTCGCGAGCGATTAAGACCGGTTTTTGGAAACCGGTTACAAAATTTTTCCAATTTCTCGAAAAATAACAGTAGTTCGCGGTCAGACAGACAGACATACAGACGTCAGGTACTTATATATATAGATAGGGGCAGAAAGAACTAAAGAATGTAATAGAATTAGAAAAATTGCTAATAGTAAAGGGGTTTCCGTTAAAAAAAATATACGTGATTGCTTCAATTTCCGCAAACTTTGAGATATCAAGCTGAATTTTTTTATGGACAATTTTTTTAATGGATAATTTTTATGGATAATTTTTTGTTACCAATTTTTAGAAACCGGTTTGGAAATTATTAAAATTTTGAGAAATAATAAGTATTAATTGACCGATTTTTTTAAAATCAATGCCAAAATTTTTTAAATTTTTGGAGGATAAGTTTAATTTTTTATTAATGGATCGATTTTTTTGAAACCGGTGCCAAAATTCTAATTTTTTGTTGATGATTTTGATGAAATTGGTACCAAAAGATTACTAATTTTATGGAGATGGCTGGGATTGATGGGATTGATGGGATGGCTGGGACTATGGGATTGAAAATTGGGTTTTATGGGGGTTCTATTGGTGCTCCTAATTAATGAGTGAGTTTGGGGAGAGGGGAATAGATTTTGAGCCCGCGCGAGTAAAAAATTTAGTTTATTAATAAATCACAGAAAAAGAAGCATTGAGCCGCAACAAGGTGGAAGTGTTGTAAAATTCTATATTAAGGAAACAAATTGACAAACGTTTCGGGCTCTTATGGGACCATCTTCAGTGTCAAAATAACAATTAAGTCCAAATTTCGAAAAAGTTTACACGTTACATACTCCTACACTAAAATTAACGCAACTAAATTAACGCAACGACAATTAATGCAACAACGTTGAATCCGAAGTGGACCATAATCTGAGTTTGTTTCAATTTGTTGTGAATTATTTCGCAGGATCGACATTTCCGTGCTGATGTGTGAAGTTAAAATTGACTTACAAATTCCTTAGGAGAGGAGTATTTTGTTTTTGAGTTTAGTGTAAGAGTATGTAACGTGTAAACTTTTTCGAAATTTGGACTTAATTGTTAT
>NW_020212341.1:0-1259 GCF_003070985.1 Temnothorax curvispinosus | reverse complement strand
ATTAGGATGTAGAGTTAACATCTTCGTGAAGAGGAATATTTACGTTCCAATCAGGTACGTATGTTGCCATCATCATCTAGATGACAGGGGTTTTTTGCTAGAGGATTTTGCAGAAGGTCTAAGATGTATGTATGTATGTATGTATGTATGCCGTTTATTGCATTTCCCCGTAGGGTTTACAAGGCGTTTTTATGAGGAACGTACCCAAACCTCGTACATTTTCTTTCCCCTGTGCCTGGCCATTTGCGACCTTACAAAAAATATTTACCCCCCCTCCCCTCCCCTTTTCATCCCTCTTCTTCTTCCTCCGCTTCTGCCGTCAATTCTTCCTTCCTTCCTTCCACCTCCATCCTTCCTGTCGACTCCTCCCTATTTGGCCTGCTTCCTCTCTCGTCCCTCCTCCTTCTCCTCCTCTGGGCTCAAGAGAAGCTTCTCCTCCATCCCTCTCGCGATTTTTTCCTCCGCCGATCTCCCTGTGCACTTGTGCACCTCCCTTCTCCCTTCCTCTCTCTCCCTAACCCTCCTTTCCACCGACTTATCCTTGTGTATCTTGACTCCTATGGAGTTCCCTGCCCTTCTCTTCGCCTCCAAAACCCGCCTCTTCTCCTCCTCGTCTCCTAGCTTTACCAAAATCGTTAACCAAATCCCTCTCTGCCCCACCACTATCACCTCTCTTACCTTCACCTTCACCTTCAGCCCTTCAGTGAAAAGCTCCTTCACTTTCTCCCAGTTGGTCTCCTTACCTTCCCATTTCTCTTTCTCCACTCTTATAATTATATTCCTCTTTCTGAAGTCGTCCTCGTTCCTTTCACCCTCACCTGCCCACCATTTCTTCTTTCCCGCCATACTCTCCTCGCTATCCTCCCTCTTCCTTTTGCCTCCACTTTGCTCCAACCTTTCCATCTTTCTCTCCAGCCTCCTTACCTTCTCCTCCAGCTCCTCCATCCTCTCGTCCTTTTTTCTGTCTTCCTCCTTCTTTTCCCTCAGCATCTTCCTTAACTTCTCCTCTACAATCCCTTCCACTGCCTCCACTATCATTCTCCCTTCACGCTCCATCCTGCCTGCTCTATAACAGAACAATTAATCACTTCTCCTTTTCTCTCCTTTCCTCTTCCTCCCCTCCCACTTATCCTCCTCCCCCATCTCCCCTTCCGTCTTCTCCACTACCCTCCTTTAACTCCTCCAAAACTCCCTTTCCACTCATTCTCTCCTCTTCTAATTCTAGCATCCATTCCTCTCCTCCTCCTTCCTCGTCCAAA
>NW_020212340.1:19380-40315 GCF_003070985.1 Temnothorax curvispinosus | reverse complement strand
CTCTGGTATTCTTTCGCGCTTTCTTTTCAACTCTCCTTCGCCTCCCTCGACCCTCCGTTGCCCCCGTCCCTTTCTTCGCTGCGCCACGACGACTCTGACAAATTTCATAAGAGGCACTGACGTTCTCGCGACGACGCCAGGACTCAACGAGATTAAACCGTCGTAGAACGTGTACTCGCCAAATTATCCACGGCATCACGCGAGTCATCCTCATCGCCGTATCGTCCTTCAGATTTTCCTTAATTTTCGACTCGGCGGAACTTTCTACGCTGCGAAAAATAATTGCCCGGCTGACTGAGAGAAAACAGCGATATGACATCGTATTATTTCGCCAGATAAATCGGGCACTCCGCGGGGATCCTCTACTTTTTCAACGCGTCGAACTTTCGAACTCGCGGCGCGTTGAATTCCCGGCAAGAGCTGGTGTTTTCCATGTCAACCTGCCCGCGCGATGATGTTGCAGCTCTCGGATTATCAAGGCGACCGGAGGGAGTGCATTCTGTTCGTAAAGTAATCCGATTAAGACCGCACTCTCTCAGGTAGCCCGCCTCCCCCGCGCATGTTCTTATTAATCCTATAAAACCGAAGTACGTGTAACGAGCGCGCAAACTCGGGGAAATTAATATTGCTGACGAGGGCGCGCGATAAATCAACTTTTACGACAGAATTCAAATAAACGTCGGGGCGAACTTTAGATTAAAACTACTCGCGTAGCTGAATCGCCTTCGGGTTGTCTTCTCTTTCTTCATTTCTCTCTCTTTCTCTCCCTCCCTTTCTCTCTCTACACAAATATATAACAAATATTAATCAATATTAATCATTTTTCTTAAAAATTAATTTCTACGCAGCCTTGGTGGATTATCTTGTCCTCGCGGAGTACATAAAAAGAAACGGCGATGATGATACTGCCGCGATGATAAATCGCCGGGCATAAAGGGGAATAGCGTCTCGTCGTTCGATCCCGAATGTATTAAATTAAAGACGTATAACGAAGATGTCGTCCTTGATCGCGCGATCTGCCCATCCTCGGGCACATCTCGCGGCTATTATTAACCGCGAGCGAGTCGCGTCGCGGTATTTGAAACTCCTCTTACCTCCTTTCTTACTCGCCGTCGAAAATTAACCGTTGACGAAACTCCGCGATGCGATCGCCGGCGAGGAGGCCTTGAACCGAGCGCGCGCGCGGCACCCGTGGATATACCTGGCCGAGAAAGGCCCGAGCGATCGGCCGCGCTTATTGTCGGTCAACGAGAGGTACCTCCGGCCGGTTCCGGCAATATCTCGCCACAGATATCGCCACCATAAAGAGTTATAAACACCCGGACCGGGTCGGATTACTAAATGGAGCGTGCAAAATCGCCGAGCCGACCACGAAGCTGCGTAGAAACCGCGCGGCGCGTCGAAGCCAAACGACTTTTCCCGTCGAGCGAAAAGTCGGCCGATTTTTTTGCGACTCGCGATGGGAGCTCCGATAAAAAATCACTAGACTCCGGAGCGGATCGAAGTAGGCCTATTTCGAGGCCTCGATCGACGCGATTCATTTTAACGAGCGCGAGATAATTCGACGATACTTTCGACGCGCTTCGATTCGCGCGTTCTTTCTTCGATTTTTGTGCGTTATCACGCGCGAGTCATTAATTATTATTTAATACGCGCGTGGGCGGACCGGTGTGTCGCAGAGAGCCGCACGTGCATTATTATTTCGCGAACGTGCTCAAAACGGAGGGGCACCAAACATATTGTGTTGTTAGCGGCCAATTACAAAGTTCGAGTAGCGTTCGATAATATCCTTCGTATATACATTCGGCGGAGGCGGGGGACCGCGCATTATGCAGTCGCCGTATGGCCAGTAACTTGTAAGTAGTAACTGTCGAAGTTATAACGCGAAAATTACAATCCCCGTGGTATGCGCGGCTATATAATGTAGTGGCACGCAACGCGTATTAATTCGCAAGAGCGCGCGCCCACACGCGCTCGCGACTTATTTCTTGCCCACGCATTTTCATTCGCGCATACGCACGTTTTCTAAGGTCCCTCGGACGCCGCCGTTAGTCTTACGCCGGAATTTATGTTACGCACGTTTAACGACTATTATTTCAGCAAGAGTCCTTGCTGAACTTGCCCAAGTCTCTTTCTCAGTTTCTTGACCCTAGAACAAGATCGTTCCGATTCTTGACAATTTTCTTTAACATCTAGAATTCTATATTTAAATATCTTTGGACGCCACTTTTTGCAACACGTTGGAGACATCAATTTCTTCCTCGCTTTTTAACGACGTTTTCTTCATTTCTTGCGAACGTACAGACGTTACGAAATTGATCGACTTTATCCTAACGTGTGCCATGAAAGGAGTATTGCGTTTGAAATCAATCAGGAATCGAGAGATCGTGAGATCCGGGCGTATTGGTATCCCCGACTCACCTCGAGCCGAGGAGACAGGCTTTAATGACTCCGAACGATCGACAGATCTCTCAGAACGATCCATTTCGCTGGATCCGGATTGCGATATCCAGATCGGTCGTTGACACGGGACTATCTTAAGTCCCGGCCTATACGCGCCCGATTAATAAAACTTTCACCGAAAGGCAAGGTTAACGAATTTACATTTTCAACTGCCTCGTCTCGCTCGCTCTTACTCGCGAATTGCAGAATTGCTTTAAGAGCACGGGGTACAGGTCGGAGAGCGTCAGCGGACGTGTATTAGCCGCCGTGGCACCGACGCGCATCGAAAGTCGATAAACGAATTTCGCGAGCACGCCGATCGAAAATTCTTTCGTTGAAGCACAAAAGTCCGACGTCCTAATCCGCGTTAACACCTCCGACGGCTACTTTCCCGTATTTCTCCCGACCGCGTGCGAGCGCGTGATTTCGACGTGTGGAGCAACATCTCCGATAAATATAAAGCGCCGCGCGCGCGATAAGCGCGACGGGCAAGCAGCGAGCGGAACCCCGTGCGTTTCGTCGAAATAACGTTAATTCCGGCACGGACCGGCCGGGCACGTGCAACTGGGCGAGAGAGGTTTCCGCGAATCGGCGTTTTCCGCGCCGAGAAAACGCGAAGGCGCAAACACACTTCTCTTTCTATCTCAATTTATTCCCCCTATTTTCCGATTCTTTTCGATCGCGTCGCCCCGCCCGGGTCTACATTGGTACCACTCCTTCCTCCCCCGCGATTTCTTTTATTTTCTTCAATTCACGAATAACATAGAATAGAAGAACAAGATGACATTAAAGAAGAATTTAATCTCCCGGCAAAATTATTCCTAATTATTTCTCTATCCGCAGGAGTCAATTTAAAAGTTTTGACGATTTAGCATCTTAGTCTTGTCCGATTTATGAAGGCCAGAATCTTGGCTTGAAATCAACTCGGTGGATGCAATTAGGGTAATGCGCGGGATATTAATGTTCTACGAATCTCGCGGAGTCAACCTGAAATTGAGATTAGCAATTTAATGTCGCAACGTTTCCAAATCTACGACGACATCATGCGCGAGAATCTTGACCAAGGCACGAACATAGGCGCATTTTGTAACGACGCGGTTAAGATAATAACGACGGGAATCGTAACGACTTGTGAATTTCAAGCCGCTGAACGTTGCGTAACGCTACATCGTGCTGCATTAAATCTATAATAATTCTGCCGAATTTAATCTATTATTTTCATGCGGCGCGATCGCGGCTCGCGAGAAACCGGTTTATTTCAGGTCACCTGCCTTTCCACGATATACACGGGCAAAAATAAATCGCGCGGAGAATGACGGATGATTAAATGTGACTCATTTTTACGTCTACGCAACAAGGAAATACGCGCGCTACGGGCTATAGGAGCGAACGGGTTAATTGCGCAAGACAAGTCACAAGGCTGCTTTATCGATGAATTCCAGAAGTCCCGGGCGCACCTTTGTCTTCCCCACTGCGTGTTACGTTCAACTAATCTCTAAACAATGTTAAAGACATCCGTTACGCTCAGAAAATAAAAGAGGATCTTGCGAGGATCAAAATTGAAGTTTCACGACTTTGTATAGTCCTTCCTCTTCACTTTATGATGCAAGATTACATCCTTGCGTTGCACGACAGTACAATGAAACAATGTCGTAATAAAATAACGATTTTTACGCGTCGTTTAAACCGGTATCTGCGCGTGGCGCATTGTAGCGAGATTCCTCGTTACATGATCGTAATTGATTAATGGTTGCAGGCGAGCGAGAAAATAAAACGTCGGAATGTTAAGAGAAGGAAATTTCAATCGGTCGAAACGCGGCAAAATACCGACGAGCGTAGTTCGGCGGAAAAGCTATGGAGAGAAAAAAAAATTCTCATTTCAATGAAACGTCTGCGCCTCATACTGCAAAACGTCGTCGAACATAGTCAATATCGGCGCGTATATAGGGAACGCGCCGCATCTGCATAGCCGGAATATTTCCCGCTGATCGGTTCCTCATTCATCGCTTCACCCGTCACCGTGGAAAGTCGGTTGCGCGGTGCGTAAAGCAGTCGATAAATTTCTTGGCAAGTATCCCCCTATTTTAATCGCAAATCGTTCATCTTCCGCGTTTATCCGCAAAAGCATGTTGCGGAGGATGAATAAACCTATTTTCTAGATTCTCCCTTTCGAAAACAAGCTCTAAAGATTGAGAATCCTTCCATCTTTTCCCAATTATTGAACGTCAATCATCCTCGAGATTGATATCGAGCGTCGCGTCGCGTCGCGTCGAATGCATTACGGGTCGTTACAAATTGCGATCTGCGACTTTGGCGAATTACGTACGTCGCGGCCGATTCGTTGCTGGAAGAGGTGCTCTTCTCGACCGGGCTTGTATGTAGTACTTTCGTGTCGGTATAAACGAAAGGCCATAAAGCGAAGCTTTCCATCGACAACTTTGGACGAGTCCAGGGGCATTCCTCGTCTCTCTCTCCCTCCCTCCCTCCCTCTCTCTCTCTCGCTCTCTTTCTTTCACTCTCGGCTCAACTCGAGAATAGCGTGTACGCCTCCTGGACGTACTTCCATGCTTCCCGAGACCGGCGCAGGCGTGGTACGTGCACCGAAGGTTTTATAGTATTAACTGAAATTGCAACAGTCCCCGTAAAGTAGGAGGCTTTACTAGTACGGCCCCAGATATGTGTGCACGCGCATATACAGGGTGGCACGAGAACGAAGGCGCACCTCGCCTCCTTTCGCATTTCGACGGGAAAATCGATGACTTTCTCTTCGCCGCGAGTCATCGACTACTTCCGAACTGCAGTTGTCATCGCGACAATTCCGCGGCGATCGTTTCGCTCGCGGTACAATTCCGACGATCGTTTTCACTCGCGGCGTCCCGGGATTAAGTCGCGAACGGGGTCTCCGCGCCATCGATTGCCGCAGTTGTTAAATCCCGATGTAAATAATATTAAATTAAGTAATTAAGCCGACAAGTTTAAGAGGATCTAGAAGCCGCAAGGCTTGAGAAAGAAGCGAGCCTCTCGAGAGAGGCTTTTTATGCAACTCCGCTCAGTCTCTCCTTTCGGTATCACGATCTTAATAACACGTTTCGTCTAATTATTCCTTAAGTAGAAAAGGAAACTTATCCTACGCCTCGGGGTTTTTCAAAAAAACGATAATCCCGGCGAGACTTACGATCAGCGCACCGATACGAAACCCATCCGTTTCGCTAATAGCCAAATAGAACGTCATCAATTTTTTTGGCTGCCAAAACGAATGCTTACTTATCTGTTTACACGTATATTTCGCCGAGCACCATCGGCGACGATTGAATTGCGAATGGGCCACCCCGAACGTGAGTATCCGCGTCGCCGGCGGAGCGCCCGGGCTTTTTCCCAGTGACGAGAGGGGATCAGGGACGCGCGACAGTAAAATCGAAATTGTCAGAGTTGCCGCTTTAGTTTTAGAGCCTTGGGTTACTGCCGCCGTCGAATCCCGCCGCTTCCAATCCCGTCGGTCTTCCCCGGACCTGCCCTCCACCCTTGGCCGCCCTTTTCTTTCTCTCGCGGAAGTAATAAGTATTGTCGGGACCGTATAGCCCTCTCTCGCTCTTCCTCGCTCTCATGGACTCACCGGAATTCAATCAGGGAATTTCGACGTTGAAAGCGAGAGAGAGCTCGATCGTGCGAGAACGCTGGGATGACTTATTCTCAATACGCGTTGATCTAATTTTTATGCCAACGGTGCGACAGGAAGGAAGGGAAGGTGGGAGGGAGAGGAAGCTGGACCAGGGCGGATGCAGCGGGGTCTCTCCTCCGCGTTTCTCTTTATAACTACGTTTTATTGGGCCGTTACGTTTCATGAACGGGAAATTTAAATGCGACGCTTAAACTCGGAAAATTTCGAGAAGCGTTCTGCCGTTGCCCTGATCTCCGCTCCGCGAGACGCTCGATCCATACGCGAGATATTTCCGGCAAACCTGCGAACGCGGCGGGTCTCTCTCCCAGGGAGGCAAGGACTCGCCGGCGATTTAAAGTATCGCGAGTTGTCGAAAATAGATTCCGCCGTACCGAAAGGCTGTAGCTTCGCTTCTAATTCCATCGAGCCCCACCCGAGTTTCCCCGGATTCTCCAGAGAGCGAATTCTCCGCGTTTTCCTTGATATTCCCTCGACGACAAGTCGATAACGAGCGGTTAACGATAGTTTGTTAGCAGCTAAAAAAAAAAGTTAGAACGGCCTATCTTCCCTCCAGGGAGAGACCCGTGCGATTAATTTAACCGTTAATTAAACCGCGTCCGAGCGCGCCGAGCGGTAACGACGCGTATCGGGAGCGCTGTCAAAAATTAATACAATTGAACGTCCCCAGCAGATGCAGATGTAGTCGCTTCGAAAGTGTTAAATCCGATTATGTCGCAGCACGGTTAACAAAACTGGCAAACTGGAAACCTTCCCGGTATGATGCGGTATAAGCCGATTAAAACTTGATGCGCGAAAAGTACTTGTGTAACCAATACGAGAGTAACGACAAATTATCTGGGAAACGTGACGGCCGGATTTGTCTATCGCGTGCCAGCCGGCGACTTGATAAAAATTTGAAGGTTACGCAATACACTGCTGGACTGCGTGCTATCCGCCCGCCGAACAATGCTCGCTTTACGCTTTATCATCATCATCATCACCGTCATCTTCTTGGCAGTCATTCACCGGCAGCTAATGCTGGTAAATACCGGCATTAGAATTAATTTGCGAGATTTCCTGACGCGGACTTAACTTTCTAATATTTTATCGCGGGTAATTTACCGTTTCCCATAACATGTCGTTATACGAGTAGATCCACGTCGTCGACGAAAAAACTGTGTTACTTCTATACTTACGAGCGCGCCTGTCACGTCAAGAGGATAACTTTATTTATTCTGGAAAAGTTTCTGTGTATTCGAAAAGAAAAAAATTAATAAATTTCATTGTCGTCTCCAATATTGGTTGCTCAATTTTATACTTTCTCCCTCATCTGCCTCATCAAGATAGACCATTATTTTTTAAACGTAACGCGATTAACCGGTTCTTCAATAACCATCTTTTTAAAAGCCTTTAATAGCTTCCTGATGAATTAATATCGATAGAGCTGGCTCATTCCTCGGGGATCACGTCAGGTGTAATCCGTCCGGCTCACGTTGAAGCGTATCCTGGTTACATAATGCCTGAATGCCTCCGAGTAGAAAGAAACGAGAAAACGCTCGCGCGCGACATTGACCCCGTTGCCGAATGCTTCGCGTTCGGCGTGTAGATGCTATCGTCACGGATTTGTTCATTCATACAAGCCGCGAGCGTTTCGATACTTTAGGTACGGCGTTATACCAGGGCGCAAGAAGTGGGCTATTACGATCTTCTTGCGTCAGAGAGCGATTCGATAGATCTTGCGAGTATCTGGAGCAGACCTTGCAAATCGCGAGAGGCTCGCTCTTCGCTCTCGTTCTGAATTCTCTGTACGAGACGGACAAAATCGCGACATTACTCACGAATGACTCTGCGCGAACGCGAGGTGCGAGTACATATCCTATAGGCGTTTACAAAGCTACGGTTGTGAGACGTAATGTCACGAGAGTGTCTGAACAGGCGACACAGATAGCTTCGAGTTAGTCGCAAAGAGTTAGGCGCGTTGCTTATTTCGCAAGAGGTTTCTCGTTTTTTCTCTTTCTCCCTTTCTCTCTCTCTCTCTCTCTCTCCCTCTCTGTCTTTACTCGCGCGAAGACGCTCGATTTCGAGTGTGCACTTGAGATTCTTGAGAAGCGAGATATAAAAAAATCTACCACACGTTCTCCTTGACGATTGAGCGTGGCGAATATATACGGGACTTTTTTTTTGTTTTACGCGAGTGGATGGCTCACGGGCGAAACGTCGACGTGTAACACATCGCCGCCGTTATACGCCCGTTTGACGACATTATGAGAGCGTGCTCGCGCGATATCGTCCATCAGCCTCGAACTTTCACTTCTCCATGCGCGACCGACAGCGCGATATACGTACGTACGGTAACGTGCGCGTACATACATACGCCTTCGCTCATCGCCTCGAGATCTCGTTTCACCACGGAGAAGAAGAAACGCGGCCAATTATGCCGCGGCAGAAGCGGCGTTACGCGGCGCCGAGCCGTTTCATTTCGAGAGCAGCTCGACTTTGCTCGATTCGCGACTCTCGGTTTCTTTTCTTCGCTCGTTATTTGCCGACTAGGGGGAACGATGTACTTGACTCACGGTAATTTAGCTTACGTAATCGCCGATCCTTCTGTAATATGTCCCTTTTACAACGCACTATTTGCTTCGGGATCGCATAATCTGTCAGGTGGATGCGAGAGATTTGTCATACCTGTCAAAGTTTAAAATTTCAGCAGAGCTATTCCCGTTGCTGTCTAAACGCCACAAGTATTCAGTGTTCTCTTTTTTTTTATTTGAAGAGAAATCTTCTACTATTACTCTTTTCAAAAAATTTTAATTTTTATAACCGTATTCGATACAAAGCTTGATGGAAAAACAATCAGTCTAATAAAACGCGATTTCATGTATCGATGAATTTCAATGCGCGCATTTACAATGCAGATGCGCATATTCTCTCTTTGTGAAAGCGATCGGGCGTTAAAGTGACAGGCAAAAAGGGTTAAGCGCGAGCCTTCGTGAATGAGTTTTCAAACCAGACACGACGCAATCTTCCGCACGCACGTTCTTTCATTATGTCGCGCGCTCTATCCTCGCCGGCGGCGTCGCGTCCCCGAGGAACCTCGTAAGGGGGGACACATGGAGCTGCTGCGACTTTCCGCGCAACTCTCCATTCTCCGGAACCGCACAAGGCGGTAAACTCGGGGAAACAAATCGCGTATATAGCTAAATTGCACAAGTGGTAACGCGGAGGTGAGAAACCGAGAACGAGACGCGGAGATGAATTGAAGATAGAAACCGCGCGGATAATGATGACGCGCGGCGCCGAACAGCACGTCGTACTCGCCATTAGAATTGCCGTATTATAATGTTAACGAGCTCGACGTGTGTTTCGCCTAACTTGTCAATTTGCAAGCATGCCGAACGTCCGTCTTGCGTCAGATCGCGTTGCGAAAGCTCCGTGTGTTGTTTTGGATACGAGCGGCGAGGAATCGGGGGAGCCGTCGATGAAGCAGTAGAAACTGACAGTATACTGGTCAGACAAGTCGTAATGATCGATAAGTGCAGGAACATCGCAGCAAGCAGATGGAATAGCAACGTTAAAATGATAGAACGGAATGAAATGTAATATATATTATATAATGGAATAGAGTAAGACATGGCAAAATATATGAAATAACAGGCCGCGATGGCGTAATGGAGCGCGATAGTCACTCAATCTGCGTATACGTCAGACATCGTATCGCGCGGCCTGCAATCTGATGGATTTTACGAGCTTCTCCGAAGCCGTAGCGATTCGTCCACCATTTCCATTTCTCACGGCGGAGCCTTCAAACATGCTATTTTAAGCATCGCCCAAGGAAATCGATCGTCTGTCAAGATTCTTTTGGTTTCCCCCTATTTCCATTCCATTATGTCCGCCCCGCTCGAATAAAGGACCGTGTTCCCGCGGGAGTAACAGTGTGCCGAACAAATATACGGGGTGACGTCGTCGTCGACATCGGCGGTCATCACCGTCGCCGCCCTCACCCTCGACGATGCAACGACGTCGGCAATGAGCATTTCTCTCGACTAGAACGACTATGCCTGTAACCTGTTGCTCGGTTCTTGAATTTGTGTCTACGTTTAAGCCTCTCATCGGGGCGACGTGATGTATTAACGCGCGCACATAAGTCCGTTACTAATTCATTTCCAAGGATTTGGAAATCACCGGGAATCCGATTAGCGTCGCAGTCGCAACCACGCGCACCCTATCTCCTTCTCCACTTCTCCACTTTGTTGATCCTCTTATTACCGCCGTTCCGTCATTTGCGATTTCGTCCTACCCACGATTTTGTATACAATTGCATGTACTCGAGACTTAGCGTAATCGAAGTCAGGACAAACAATATGAGAAACCGGAAACGGCGGAACGTCCGATAGAATATTCATGAAATTTGCTCCAGCGCCCGAAAAACAAATTGAGAGTTATCGTTACAAAATTCGGTTAGCATCGCGGAACTCGGAACGTCTTTCTCTTTTCTCTCTTTTTGACTCTCTCTAGCCTGAATCTCTAGCGGAAATGCCTTTGCGAAATTCATATCTGTTCCTAAATTATGAGATATATAAGATGCGAGAAATATAGAAATACAAAGAGTACGTGCACTTTTTCGCACAAGGAAACACCTTGATCTTCCACGCGGTTGATCTCCCACGATTTAGCGAGATATTTGCGAAACGTCGAAGACCCAAATTTCTCGTCATAGTTTCGAAAGCGGGAGGGGGCGCGGCTTAAATTGCAATCCGGGCCAATTTGCGGGATCTCGGTATGCAAAGGAGGTCTCTAACTTTAATAGCGCGCGGGCCTCGATGTGCTATTACGAAAAAGGGTTCTTGCCGCGAGATTTCGCGGAGAGTCGTGTCTCCGCGCCGGTTTTCGGTCGTCGGCCTTTTTGGGACACATTAGCGGACGCGCGTCCTCGCGAAATTTCATCGCGAGAACCCAAAGTCTTGGCTGCGCAAGAAGCCGTCGGCTAGCGTTGTGAAACGCCGTCGTCGTGTCAAGTGGCGGAATTTCGATGCGGCGCAGCGCCGAGCACTCTCTCCCGGCGCGGCGCGCTTCGCAAACGTGGACGAACGAGTCACGCTTCTTGTCGCCCTCGAGGAAGAAGACGAAGGAGCAGGAGATACCGGAAAGTCGAAGGAGTTACGGAGCCGAACGCTTCGTTCGTACGTTTTGATCAAGGCTTACCGGGACAAGATTTATGTCCTTTTACGTCGACAAAAATTTCCGGTTTTGGCGATTATAATTCTCGTCGTAAAAAATTCGTATAACGACACATCGACAGGAAACGACTACATAAATTATGAAGTATAATTTCCAATAAACTCTCTCGACGTCTTGCGAATCAAGAAAAGTAATTATCATTATATAAAATAATCGAATATACATAATTTGATTTAAATAAAATAAATACGGGACGCGCGCGAGTCATCAGTTAATATTTCACATTTCATAGAAGAAAGACGCTGTTAAGGAACAGACGATAATCGGTTAAATAACCGAATATCTTACGCCGTCTGACGGAAGAGCTTCTTGTTAGTGGATTCGTACCTGAGTACCCATAAATCACCCGCGCGATTGCTCCTGCTCCGGCGGAAAGGATGAATGCGTGCAGTTTGACCGCTACGTAGTCCCGACGTCCCGGCGGCTAAAAACTCCGGCGATTTATCACTTACGTGGCAAAATAACTAATTGCGCTTCACTGCGGCGTGCAAAATCTTATCAGAACGATGATTACGCACCGATCTACGTTCGTCGTAACGCATAATTCAACGGGAACGGAGCGCGAGAATAACACGACGCTCCCTACGTTAATTCCCCCGATAAATTCCATTATCTCGTTAGATCAAACAAATTGCATATAAATGACTGCACGCAGACGTAGACCGCGAATGATATTCAAGCGAGAAATTCCAAGATCGGGGGCACGACTGGCCTTCGTCGCGCGGCATTCCCACCCGACACCTCGCTCACGTCGCGATGTATAAAATCCCAGGAGAAACTAACTCGACGTTCGTATTAGCGTTCGCGCGCTAAAATTTCAGGCACGCTCGCGGAGATCTACGCTTCGGTAGGCTATCGCGAATCGACGCCTTTATCACGGACGGCGTAATTATATGACCCGGCGGAGACGATCTCGAGCGGAAAAAATCCGGCAACGATCGACTGTATGCGGCTGTTAGCTGTTGGCACCTACATGCACATCGTTCCACGGCCGTGCAATGACTCCAAAGTCTCCTTTTTAGCCTAGAAAGTCATTAAAGGCCAGGCTACGTGCGCGTAGAAGGGAAGGGGCGTTCCGAGTCTTATATCATCCCGCGATTCTTACGACTTCCACGAACTCACGTCGTTTCCTTCGTGGCTGGCGAGGGATTAGGAAAGCTTCGCGGTCGACCGGCGTCGATTATACGTTCACAGGGTGTTTCCGAAAAATGCCACGAAGATACAACGCGAGGAGACAACGTCGCGAATGTCCGCGACGATTAAAAAAATAAGCGAGAATTGAGGACGTTTCTAAGATAAAGACAATGTTTAATTTTCACGAGATCTTTCCGCGACAAACGATCCCTGAGAAACAGTATTTTTGCTTAATCTCTTCCGCATATTATAATAATATAATATTCGAACTGAAAGAAATTGCTACAGAGAAAGATGTTCGACGGAAAATTGAATCTAAACAGTTCGCGACGTTTGTACGAGAGAAAGAAAAAGAGATAGCTTTTCTTCCAGCTCGTGCAAATCTTCCAGCGAACAAACGACTCCGATATAGTCCGCCGCATCGTTGGCTGAAATTTAATAAACGCGCGTTTCCTGCGGGCGTTGTCCCTCGGGTTAACTTTGTTTCCATCAGCGTCGACAAATTGTTATCCGATCGCCGGGCCATCGCGAACAAATTATCCGCGTCTCGGTCGGGATAATCGACACGGCCATCAAAACGTAACAATAGCGCCACGATTGTCCGAATAATTATCCCGCCCGTCGCCTATTCGTTGCCCCGCGATTGCCATCGGGTCGGGGCGATAATTCAAGCCTTTCTCGGCGACTAATTAAAACGCCGCGTAAAAAGAATCCGACGAGAGACAAACGCATTAATCCGTCGTAATTGTTCCGACTACAGCCCCGTCCGGATAACTTGTATCCGGCCTGCCATTCGGCCAGCATTTACATTTTACATAATACCCGCTAAATTCGGACCAATATCCCACCAGCGCGCAGCGCGAAGCCCCTAATTGGCGGTGTAAAGCGAAAGTACTTAATACAAGCCGCGGTATAGTCGAGGCCATTACGCTCGTTAACGACGTTCCCGGAACTGACCGCTCGGCTAAATCCGATATAAGTGTCTCAAAGCGCGCACGTTATAATCCGTGGATATTGATTATATCGTACATTTTTTTCCTTCAGAATTTGTAGAGAAATAAAGGAGCGCGAGATTCTCCAAGAGAATTCCCCGATAGCTCGCGTAATTCATCCGTCGTGGATCGATCCTGTTGTGGACGCAAATTGTTTTGATGCGCCGGCGCCGCGAGAAAATGAGGAAAAGGAGAGACATGCAGAATGAGAATCTCACTCGCGGCCATCTGTGCCCCGAGGATCATTTGGGGCGCCGCGTGTAACGCGATTTGGCAAACGACACACGCGGCGCGGCGGATGTTCGTCCGTCCAAAGTTTTTCTTTGTTATGCATATACGGCGTAATAAGCGCGGCAACTAGCAGCGCGAGGGCGGCTGCATTATGCACGCGTCGCGCGAAAGGAAAAGGGAGGAAAGAAAAAAAAAGATGCCGTGACGTTCTGCAACCAAATGAAGCCGCGACCTCGAGGCGGCCACTTTCAGGCTCTCTCTCTTCTTTCTGCTTCTTCCCGGCTCTCTTCTCCGGTCTTCCTGCAGCATTGCCATGCGATTGCCATGCTACACGTATAGGTCCTCCGCACTCGCGATTTCTGCGGCTCTGGTCGCCGCGAGCGCGCGGAATTCGCGCTCACGCCGCTATACGTGTATACGATTTCGCTTACGTCGCGGCTCTCTTTCACTCGGATTGGTTCGCTCGGAAATCTCGGGGCAAGCGGGAAAAACTGCCGCGAAGTCGCGAAGGCGCGAAAGAGGAAGAAGCCGCACACGCGTACGACGGCGTAACGCCGAGCGCTCCGAGATCCTTTCCGTTCGCGCCACGTGTTGCCACGTGAATACGAAGCTAGTTTTGAAAGGAAGAAAAGGGTAGGTAGTTATACCGCAGCGCGATGAAGACCGCAACGGGGTAGTAAAACCATAAAGCAGTATATCCTCGCGCGAAAGTCAGTCCTCTGGGTATTTCCTCTTCGATATTACTCTAAATATACCTTCTCTATGCCCTAAGTTTTCAGTACATTGTACATTTCCCGGGAATACGTATATCATTATCAAATCGCCGGCAGATTTACGCGTGTGAACGGGTTAACCTTTCGTACCAACGCCTACCTCGACGCGAATGTAACGGTAAACAACAAACGATGAATATTTTACTCCGTTATTATTGTGCCGGGAGTAATTAGACGGAAGTCGCGGTAGAATGCGCCGCAACAACTTAATTCCGCGCGGCGTCAAGAAGCTCCTGGATAGACGAGAGCGAGTGATAAATCACGGACGTTGAGCATTAACGAAACGAACAAAACGGTTCGCACGGTCGCGGAATCAAATTTTAACAAAAGACGGAGGAATGTTCATTGAAAGAGAAAGAAAATGAGTGAGAGAGAGAGAGAGTGAGAGACACTGCACTCGGTTACGCTCTCGCGTTGCAACGTTACGAGATCTTTCACCGCCGCGCGTCTAACTCCAGCGTGCGGATTGCGGATTACGTAAGGCCGTGAGGCGCGTTTACGTAAGGTCTTAGCCCCGTTGCGGTTCTCTGTCAAATAAACCGGCATGGTCTGTGCCCTTACGCGTGTGTTCAGCCGCGGATCTCACCGAGAGAATATAGCGAGATCCGCGCGGATCTACTCTCCGAGGAGCTTTCGGAAGAAGCGAGACGCGCCTTTTGATCGCGATCGACGCGTGTCTCTGGAGTCCGTTTACGGATTCGCGAACTCATCGCCTTTTACGCGTCCTCCAGGCTTGAGGAAAGCTTGAAATCTTGTTAGCGGTGTTAGCACATGGTGCCGTTAATTTCAGCTAATGTTTCCAGCCGAGGACACCTATCTCGTAATTTCAAATGACGTTGGTTGTGCAGAATATGGGTCGAGGTGGGCGTTTCCGCTTTCGCGGATGGCTGGAGGTAACACGTGTTGAGACTCTTCCGAGGATAAGATTAAATAGCGAGGAGAAACTGTCTCCCCCGTACCCACCGGGGGCGCCGTTTCCCTCCAAAGTCCCTCCAAAATAGCGATTAACACCCTGTTCAAAACGTCTGTTGCCGAAATGAGCTTACAACGCGTTCTCGGTCGAGGAAAGGAGCGCTCGTTCGTTATAAAAACGCGAACGCGAGTGCAAATTGAGTCGCGATGCTCTTATGAAGTTAGGAGACATAAAAAACGAAGCATGTGCGTTCATGTCTTCTTAAGGAACAAAATGACGAGAATTCCGATGGTATGTTTCTTACAAAACTGCACGTAACGCGAAAGTCTGCTCGACGCGCGAGTGTACGTCGCTGGAACAAATCGGAAGTGTGCTTCTCCAAAAAAATAGAAAGAAACAGAAAAAACGTGCGCTTTTTTGCATACGAGACAATATACTGTGGCGAAAATGAAAAACAGAGATTTGCATTACACCTCGTTACCGCGTGACGAGCTGCCTTTGAATTCCGCGATACAATTACATTTGGAGATGCACAGGTGGCTCCATATTTTTTTCCCTCACTCCCTCTTTTCCTCCCTCGACGGGGACACGCGCGCTTCGCTAATGGACCTCGCACGCGGCAACCGCATTCGATGCGTCTGGTCGCATTGTTTCTTTTATGACACTCATTATTGCCGTGTATGCGTGAGCCGCGCTATATCATGTACTTAATAACGTCGAGGGAAGTTCATTATACAAAACAGCGGCGGCAATGAAAAAACAGCCTGCCACTTTATACAGTTTGTTACATTTAGAAACTTGCTATTGCGACAAATGTATTTCTCTCGTTTCCGAATATATACTTATTTTATGTTGTTTATTTACGTTCGTGTACATGTTTTATTATAGCGTATTGCACATAGATGTTTTAGATTCATTGCGCCTAAATTTAGATTACTTGCAATCACTACGATCATCAAAAAGCACATATTTATATACTTTTAAAACGACGCCCTTTAAGCTTGAGATTTATTTGTCGTGTTTGCTTCTTCGCGAGCGGTTTCGATATTTCTGAAAACCGCTATTCATCGTCGTTCAATTCGTCGTTCTGTTGAATTCCACGATAAATTAAATCTCGATATTCAGCGAGATCGCGCGACCGTTCGATTCGATCGCAGTGTCGACCAAATAAAAACATCATTATCACGGAGCGCCGACAAAGGCGGAGCAAAATCTTTTACAGCGAGTTCCATTATCCGGCGGCGGGCGCGAGCGTTTTCACGCTCGAAAATGGAATCGTTAAGCGGGACGCCTTCTCGTATCCTTTTGTCCAGAAACTCGTCCTCGTTTCGGGGATACGTGGACGGCGGGATTTCCGTGTATATCGCACGACAGCGCAGCGTTTCCCTCGCAGCTAGCCGACAGGACGGAAAATTCGCCGGTTTCGATTCCGCGGTAACGACGATCTCGATTACTCCCGCTGGACGCAAAGGCGACGGTGCCTCGTGCCTCCTCTATCGACATTGTCGTCTCCCCCTCCCTATCTTATTCGAAGTTGCAGAAGGAGAGGATGCATAATTCGGTAGCCGATATTAGGTCTCATTGTTACCGGATTCGGTACGCGCGCGAGCACTTGCAGATACGCTAGCCGATGGAGCGTGTTGATAGAGTAAGGAATATCCTGTGCGAGAGAACAGCTGAATCGTGCGGCAGGAAGGAAGGAAGGAAGGAAGGAAGGTAGGAAGGAAGGAGGAAGGAAGGAGGGAGAGAGGGAAGGAGAGTCGTTCTTCGAGAGGTGGAAATGACATTTGTATGCATTGCGACTCGTATTACAGTACAGCCAACTCGATCCAACACGTCTTTTTCTCTCTCCTCATCTCTATCTCTCTCTATCTCTCTCTATCTATCTCCCTGTGCCTCGAGTCCTCATCTCCAACGAGTTACTCCATGATTACTGTTTTCCTATGCCACGGCGCGCCTCCTCGGTTGCTCCTACGGGGAAACCGCGCTGCGTCGTCGCGACGACGTCACGCCACGTCCCCATTCACGTTCGCGTGTAGGATGACAAACACCTGGAGCTGACCCCACAATGCGATTGGGAATCAAATCGAACTTGGCGAGAATCGCGCGGATGATGTGCAACTTCATTGTCAGAGAGATAGTCTCCTACCCTTAATTAAGATACCCTTAAATAGATACTCTAGATATCCTGGATTAAGATAGGCTTTTGCCCCGCTTGTATCGAAGACAGAAATATCAAAATCAGCTGGAGCAAGTTACAAACTGCATATGTAAATTTGTCTAGCAAGAATATATTCGGTGTTTCAGAACTCGTAAGCTCGTGCAAGCATCGCGGCGCAGGTTATACGCATGTCGAGGGAAGTCGATAATATCTGGATTCGGCACTCTATCGTATATCTATAAAACGGCATTGAAGTATCGGTTCCTAGCATATCGCATCTAATACATCACTCGCTTCTTTCCTCCTTGCGCCGTTACTCCGTACTCTCGTCGGCATTGCAAAAGGTCCGCGAAAGCGCCAAGAGGGACGCGCGCGCCGAGTATTTGATCCTTGAACTCCTCTCTCGAGCACGCAAGAAGGAAACTGTCGGGATGAAGTGTTCGGTATTCTGTGAGCTTACGCGCGCGTTCCCCCGAAGCACTGGGCGAGTTCTTGATCTAGAATTTCTACGGAAACCGGTGCACAGTATAGACGCGAATATAATCCTCGGATAAAGAGTAATAATATTTCCCGCGAATTACGCGGTTTGTGAAAAATTTTTGTTATAAGAAGAGAAAAATTATCTCTGCAAGAGAAATCAAACTTAATTAACACATTCACCGTAAAAAAGCTGATTTTCCGTTCATATAAGATTAGATAGATGATCTTAACTTAAAAAAAAAAAAATTATACGAAAATTAAGTATACTTATTAGCTTTACAAAAATTAAATATCTCGTTCAATTCAGATAAGGAGTAAAATTGAAACTGAAATAGGTTCGCACAGAACAGACAAATAACTGACTTGCTTCGGCTAGTTACGAGGAGTTCGCGAGAGAACGATGCGTAACGCTGCGAATCAATTAATTTTTGCTGAAAAGAACGAAAAGAGAGAAGGGGCTCGCGATTCGCCCGCGAAAAAACTTCGGTAATGCATCGCGCTGTCGGTCGCATTACAAGCGCGAACTCGTTACAGGAACACCATCTATCACGCGGTCCGACTGCGGAAGATTTATCTCGGGCGATTATCCGAGGATAAATCTTCGTTGCCTCATTTTCGCGGCGCCCCTGAAGTTAGCGGTAGACGTCCCGAGGTCAGGCGCCGGCGCTCATTTTCATTCTTTTCGGTTGCCGCGTATGCGAGATGCAGCCGTTTAAAAAAGATGATTCCGCAGCGCGGAATTGATGGGCCGACGCGTGCCGAGTCATCGACGATCGTTTAAGAGAGTCACTGGCCGCGGGGATAAGAGATCGAAAAGCACAAGCACTCCTCCAGGACATCAAAGTCCTAAGACCGCCAGAGAAGCGATTTGCTTCGAATTCTCCGTCCGTTTGGCTCGCGATTGAGCGCGAGGTCACGTACGGCGTGCAAACGCAACGCCGCGAGCTCACGCAATCGTCGCGCGAGGTGCGCGGCGTACGTGAAAAGACTGTAAGTTCGTTAGTAATCGATGTCTTTGGATGGCGAGAAATTAACTGCTGAAATCTTCCAGGACATTAACCACATTCACACGAAATGACGCTTACTCATTGAAATAATAATTATTTCAAAGAATGTTAACCGCGCGATTATAGGGATAGCGTATTTAATATCGTATTCAATCTCGCGCCAGGTTTGGCTGGAGCAGAACTAACACACAGAAACTGAGCCTATTCCGTCCGAGGTAAATTTTAATTAAACGTTAATATGATTCGAAAGTCAGAAAAACCAAATTGTTTCTATCGCGATTATTGTTAATGTGATTAAAAAAAGAGATACTGAGCGATATATTGTTCTTTCAAATTGTGATAAAAACTATTTTTTTACCGTCGAGTTGAGCTCAATGATTATTAATGCCATACATTATGTAACAAGAGATAAACAAAAAATCATTTAATGTGTGAAGTTACAAGGTTTTCACATCTATTTTCGTTATTGAAATTATTTAAAAATTGCCATTAAAATTCAATTTTCCTTGTTACCGTTTAGACTCGCTGCCGTTTATTGCAGCCACAACCGATATAAAAAATTCGTGGCATGTCCGCCCATGACGTGACGCCGCCGCGCCGGTGAGGATGTCGTGCCTAAGCGCTCGTGCTTTTAACGATGCCACTCGCAGCGGATCGAACGGCGATACTCTTGCGAGACGGGACAAGCGGTGTCTGCAATTCGCCCGGATAACGCTCGTCATTATAAAAAGGCTCCCCCTCCCATTACCGCTGTCTACGAGCACCGCACCGAGATGTAATCTGCTTTATATAATAGGATAAGACTTTTATTGACACATAATTTGCGACGTACCGAACGATCTAACCAGACTGGAATAAACGTTAATACGGTTTCGCAATCGCATTAAGTCTGGATCGCGGACCTCTTTACATTCATAAAAACTTCAGTAATAACGTAACACGAATCTCGCACTAATTCCAATTTAATCTCGGTGTTTTCCGAAGGATTCGATCTCCTAATAATACTCACGGCCATCGATCGGTTTTGACGTGCCGAAAATTTGACAAACAATGAGATCGCGTTATTCGCCTTGTACTAAGCGACGAGAAATACGCTGGACTCGCCGAGCGAGAAAGAAGGGAACAAGGGCCCTACATTGGCGCCGCGAGAGGCTTTGTGCGAAACCGCGCGCGCGTTACTGTGCTGTGACGAGATGACTCGTCACTGTCAATGTAAATCAAGCGCCCCGTGTCTCGTTTTTAGTTTCGCTTCCGCACTTTGCTCGCGCGCACGCGTGGGCGTGTTCCGCGTCTCCACCCCCGGTTTCCTTTCTTCTTTTTTATACAAATTCAACCTTATTGATTTCTACATAAAAAAAAACAGCTCATTCTCTCGTCCCGCTCGTTCGCTCGCTCGCTCGCGCGCCGCTCGTGCACTCGCGGAGCCCCGTTGCTGCATCTCCATGGAAACCGCAAATTAAACGCGCGGCGTAGAGTAACGACAGGTGAATCGGTCCAAAGGGTGAACCGGATTTTAAATTAAAAGCTCGCATGTGCTGGCTAACTTTCGCCGGCTTTAACCTAACTTACTGTGCTTGCCGAAGGCTAACTTTCCCACGCTGTCGTGGCGCGTGTTTGGAGTCCGATTCACCCTTGATTATTATACAATTGAGAAAATTAGAGAGAAAAACGTTACTAGTGCAACGTACTAAATCCGCGTGCGTTAAATTTCACTTCATATTGCGTTACCATACACGGAGAGAATTTTCTCTTAAAATTTACCCTGAAATCATGGTAGTGTACAACATGGTAGTGGACAACATGTACCACCAAGAATTTTATGTGAGCTATTCTGATTAATATCCACCATAATAAGAAATATTAATATCTATTTCATTAAAATATAAAATATATTTGATTAATCTTA
>NW_020212340.1:0-19370 GCF_003070985.1 Temnothorax curvispinosus | reverse complement strand
TCCCGCAACATATTATTTTTGTATTACTATTACTTCAATATATTTCAGTGCATTATCATTACAATTTCATTTTTTTGCAAACCTATTTTCAGCATATTATCGTATTATTATCATTACTTCAATATATTTTCAAGAGTATTGCTATCACAATTTCTTTGTAGTATCACGTCTCCAGCGCTATCGCTATCCCGAGCTTTGCCGGTATACATCAGGCAGACTCAAAACTAAAGAGTAACACTTTGGACCGGCAGGCCGAGATCAGTCGAGACGTAACACTAATAATCTTGACGAGGGTCTCGCGACATAAAGAAAGAGAAAATTCGAAAAGAAAAGTACGACTATAGAATAGATGCGAGTTTTATTCGACAGCGCGCGCCGGATAAACTGACTAAGCTTTTAATAATATATAAACCATAGTAATGTGTAACAAATATTTCTAATTTTTACCTGGTTTCAAAATTTAATTTTGTAACATCTCTTTTATTAATAATTAGCCCGACTTTTATTAAAAACTTGCCGCTCCGTTTTGCAGTATCATTTAGGCCAATTTAGGGGAATATTGTTAAGCGCAGATCTAATCCCTTGGCTTTCAACTGACTGACGAAAAACAAGACGGCCGTTACAAGCTCATTCCGGACGTTAATCCCTCGCGACAGAAATTATGCGCGAGTTTATAAGGAACTCTTCACTATAAGACACTCTTCACTGGGTATTTCATTGCGCAATCACAGTTTAAAGTGAAAATATTAAAATGTCATCATTCTCGAGATTAGAAGATTGACTTGGAAAAATGAAAACTATTAATCATACTTAATCCCCGGACTTTAAACTTCAAAAAGTGAAATAAATTGATTTTTGTGTGCGTCTATATTCGTAATTATTTCTGTTGGATTTAATTATATCGAGCAATTGTGTGAAAACAAAATTCAAACAGCAATTACCGAATATCTGTTTCCTATTGGAATATTATAATGTGATAGATAAACTCTGAACTAGGACAGCCAGAGTTCAGCAATAGAGAAAACAGACCCATTATTTCGAATAAATAAAAAAATAACAAAAGATACATTCTCTGGAGAGTTTCTTGAAGATAAGCGTCTTCCTTGTTGTTCCATGGATGTGTGTACGAAAGAACCCGCACTTTATAATATCCGCTATTTTCTTTGTGGACATTTCACTGATTATGACGGCGCGCCGAGGAAACTTTTTCCAACCACGGAAAGTGGCGCGTCCGCGCTCCCGTGCGCGAGTTAAGTTCGAAATCGTTGAATTGACGTAACTTTGAAACTCCGACTCCGAGCGACCTCGTCACTCTTTTCTTTATGGAATAATTAGCCAAACTTTCGAAAAGCGTCCCTGCGCCCGACGGGGCATCCACCTTGTCATGTTTAGTCGACATGCACGTTTTTGCCGTCCGTGTCATTCTCGGAAAACCGGAGGAAGGGTCACCAAATGCCGAGGCGTTTCCGACAAAAATGTTGAGTTCGCGCGGACACCAGGATTTGCGGGCTAAAATGTGCTAATTTCAAAAACGCAACGAAACCACTGCGAGCCTGACTTAAATACGAAAATGGAAACAGAGATTTACTTATGAACCATCGTGCATACAGTACTTAATCGTTGGAAAAAATATTATAAAAATATTATTATAGTTTTGTATTACATTAATTTCGTTTAATAATAAAATACGTAATTATTAAGTTTTATTTATTAATTTATGATCTTAGCTAAAGGTATCAAGCCGGGGATTTCTTTAGAAAGTGTACGAACTCGTATTTCTATCGGTATTAATGCGATAAGTTGCGGCTTCTGTATGATTACGGATTACGTAAAATAACGTGTGTGTGTATGCAAAGGATGTAAAATCTTGGGTATTACTGTCGCGAGATAATAACCGAAATTATGGCGGGCACCACGCCGATGCCATATTCGCACGAGATTTTTATTAGAAAAAAAAGGTGCTACTACGATAAAAGACGATTTTCTCCTGTGAATTCCAAACAACGCTTACAATCGCGCATGCGTGGTTCATTCGCTTCACAAATGCAATGCGTGTCTCATTTATTCATACCTGCTGGCGATTAATTATACGGCGTATAATACACAGCGGCGATTAAAAATTAAAATATTGTAATAACTCCTAATGCAGGAGAGAAAGAGAGGAGGGGAAAGAGAGACACCGTGCAATGAATCGACACAGACCGCGGAACGTGCCTAGTGTGTTATTCACGATACGCTTGTACAAGTTAATGCGGTTCGGTCGTATTATGCTACCGACTAACTGTGTATTTTAGCGAGATTAATGAGTTCAAAATATAGAGGTCATTAATATCAGATCGCTCCGCGCGTCCACGGTTAAGCGATTTTTTTCTTTCCGGCAAGCGTATCCATAAACGTCATTACGCATTTAATAATAATGACGCTATCATTATGCTTTATCATGCGCCGTAAACCGTCAGCTGTCCGTCCCGAGCGAAATTACGTAACGCGGGAGAGAGAGCGAGGAGATCCAGGCTGTAATTACAATGAGTTTAGTTAATTTAGAGTTTAATGACAAGGATCCAAAAATATGGAAGAAAAAAAGGGATCTTAATCTCTTGCGTCTTAATAACGCAAAAAAAAATTAAAATTTACATTTTAATGTCCGAAAGATGTCCAGCATTTAACACTAAAACTACCGGAGATTAATCTAGATTTATTTCTACCGAAGAAATCTTAGAAAAGAAAAGAGAAAAAATTAAAAAATTTTCAGAAATAAAGACATTTTAAAAATAAGTAATAAATTATTTAAAAATATTAAACAGTTTATTTTGACACCTTTGGTAGTTCTAGTGTTAACGATAAAAAGGTACTTCACAGCCGAGGGAGCCTCGATCATCCTTTGGTCGTTATTCGTCCGTATTGTATTTTATCTTCGCGGAGAAAAATACGATACGCATTCGTCGTATTCGACGTATTCAATGCGTAAAAGCCATTTCGACTCATCATCCCGCTTGGCCGGAAAACCTCAGAAAATGCATCGTTTATGTGCGGAACCAGGAAAAGGAAGGAATCCTCGGCAGTCGGGTGGTTCGGATCGATTAATTATTTAACGAAACTCCCTCCCGCACACTGCTCACCTTCTCTTCCTCCTGCTTGCCCACCTCCATCCACTTCTCGTTGCTCGGCCGGCGTTTTAGCCCCGAAGCATCGGCCGCTCGTTCCGTCTATGTTTCCATCCCGTGCACCCCCCCTCTCTCTCTCTCTCTCTCTCTGTCTTTTCCCTTTTGCGCGTCGACACCCTCGTCGACCCCAACGGCCGTCACCGGTCTGAAATTTCATCGTGAACACGAAAATCGTAACTTCGATCGCGCATAGCACAACCCTCAACCGTGGTACCTCCGTCTACTGCACGCGAGGGGGATGTTGGTACAACAGATACGTAATTACATACCTTTTGACGAGAAATCTTGCGATGTTACGTATACACGTGCGCAAAGAGCGACGGGCTACAATCGGGATAATATTAAGAAACAGACCAGTGATTAAATTTGAAGCCAAAAAGTATACAACAGTTTTAAAATCACCAAAAATAAATCTAAGGCTACAGAGTACTGTATAGAGAAGTATATTAACGATTATAAGAATCATGATTATAAAATAATTGATGCGCTTCAACAAACAATAAACGGTTGATAACGAAAGCTTGCCTATGGGAACATCTCGAGGCGCAAATGTATCGCTGAAGAAATATGAAACTCGCAAGACTCGGAGAAACGGTGGAGACGCGGGAAACGAGAGGAATAATCAAAGGAGGGGATAGTCGGGCGTGATAAGGGGGTAGGGGCGCAGGATGCACAGACACACACAGTTAAATGGCTCGATAGCTGGTGGACGAGGCGAGGGAGCACAAAGGCGGTGGATCGTTCTTTGCGCTGTTAAAAGGCCCTCCTTCTAAACGACCATGGCGAAAAGGTTCTTCCTCCTCCTCGTAGTCGTAAACACCGCGCGGCGACCTCCCTCTCTCTCTCTCTTTTCCTCTTGCCTTCTCTCCCATTCTATTTTCTCTCCTCATCCCTTATCGCACGTCGCTCCAACTCGCTCTCGTAGCTGGGAAAGAGAAAAAGAGAGAGAAACGCTCCTCCAGCTACCTTCCCTCCGAGCTCGTCGTCCTCTCGACCGCCCCGTGAATTTCATCGCGTACCGGAGAGACGACTCCACCTTCCACGGTGTCTCGTTTCCGGGGTGACGTCTTTTAGCAGAGTCAGCGGCGAAGTCGCTGTCTGACGTCGCGGACGCCTACGGCCGATACACGCGAGAGATCGTATCTTCTCGGTCAGGTTGCGGGATACGAGATTTCACAGCGCGCTGCTCGATCGCCGGGAGATCGGGAGAGATGACGGGCTTCACCCTCTCTCGCGCGTCGATATACTTTGAGAGGATATTTAAAGAGATCCGAAAGGGCGGACGAGCACGTCGCGCGTCGGTGGCACGACTATCGGTTAAACAAGCATTACCCTCCCCCTTGCTTCCTTTATCCACGGTATCTGTCTCCTCGTATTTCCTTTGCGGGTTTACCGCCGCTTACTGTTTACCGCGGTATCGTATTTACTGCGATTTATCCACGGCGTTATCGCGCCTGCGGTTTCATCTCCCTTTCGTATCCCGGCGCCGCGCCGCTGCCGGATATGTATTTTTACGATTACGATTCTTCTCCATTTTTCATCCGTACGATACGCGCTGCGTACATAAAGAGCGGCTAGGAATCGACCCTAAGCATCGGAATTTAAATAACACGTCCGAGATGCGAAAAGACTGTTGGGCTGCATTTTGCGATCTCGTTGATCTTATTAGATTCAAATTATACAAAAGTCGGCGACAAATTTCGCTAACGACGTAATATAATGCCTGATGGTACTAAATAATTTGCTAAGTAAATTAGTGAATAGTTGTGAATGATAAAGATCTTTATTCATTTCACGATATACGTCAATCCAACTTCGATATATTGTTTTATGGTGTATGCGAAAATTTCCAAGGCACAAAATGTGTCCCTTTCTCGATATATGCAATCGTAATGTGACAGTGTTCTATGGCGCTCTCAACTAAAAAAAATCTTTTTTCTAACACTAACTAAAATTCCCACCATATTTACGGGAAATTTTGTGAATAAAGCAATTTCTGGACTCACATTAATCAATAATTACGACGGCCAATTGCTCGCGGTTTCTCGCAATTTGTTCGACGATTCTTGCCGAGTCGCAGAAAGCGATCAAGCGAACTTGGAACTTTTTGCGTCAGTGATTATTCTCCCCGTTTTTAAGCGCGCGTCGATCGCGGCGTTTCGTCCAACGTGAGAGAACGAACAAGGGAATAATTAGGCCATCGAAAATGTAGCGGCTAATGGAGAAGCGGCACGATCGATAGTTAATTATCACACGCAGACAGCTGGCTCGGGGTCGTTGCGGCGCGCAGCGACGACATCACATCCCGATTTGTCTCTCAGAAATAGAAACTCTCTCTCCCACTCTCTCTTTCTTTTTTTTAATTCATCCATTCGCGCCGTCCTCGGGGCAGGCCGGTGAATCGATTCGCAGCGTCCACGCATGCATACGTTATTACACACCCCGCCGCGGTAATTTAGTTCGGGTCGAGAACGCTTAATACCTACTTCTGCCGCCGGTACGCATTTGATAATTATTCGGCATTCGACCAGACCGGCCCGAATAATTACACCTGTTTATCCGTGGCGTTTAATATAACAAATGTTATTTGATCCCGCGGTCCGATACTTGCACGAGCGCCCGCGTATTTTATCATCCGATATCGGGGAAAACGCGGCGCGGCGCGCATCACCGTCTCATAAATTCGCGAAAATCCGAAATCCGTCGTTTATTTCAAAAATCGCGGACCGCATCGCTTTTATACGTGGTTTCCGCCGCGCGATCGATCTCTCGGGCCGAGTGTTCGCGTAACGACGTAAACCGTGGTACCCGGGGGATAACAGTCCTACATCCTACATCCTCGAGATCATAGCCGCCTCCGGGATCTTTGCACGAACTCGTTGGAGTTACCGTATACGGAAATATCGGCGCGACAAGCCGATTGCTATAATGCAACGCGCCAAGTTCGCGGGGTCAACATAATTCAATACCGTCATACATATTTAACGTCCTTTAAGCCGGTTCCCCGTACACGGGAACACGATGTCCGGATAATAGGCGTGGTGCATCATCCCCACACGTCGCATTGCGCCGCGCCGCGATCCCCGCCTTTGACCCCCGTCCGGCCAGAGAGCTGCGTTTCGATGACCGCGCGTGCATGATCGGCGTCGCGCGCGGATAAATACGAGAATTAGCGTGCGATCGTGTTTGTACATCGGCGCTTTTTCCAACGGACGATGCATGGCCGGCTGGGTTTCCCACGCGGCACGCACGCACGCGGTGTGCGGTAAATACGCGATCGTACTTTTGTTTCTCTCGTTCCTGCCCCTCCTCCCTTCCGCCATTCTTCGCCGTTCTCTCATTTTCCTCTCTTTTTCTCGCCGATTCCTTTGCAGCTCTCCAGCTCCACCGACCGACATGTCTGTTCCCGGGTTCTCCCTCTCCGCCGGTCCGGTTCTCGGTGAATTTTCATGCTGCAATGTGATATTAAAACGCCGTTTCTCCCTGGGATATTTGCGCGTCGAGCGAAACGCAGGAAAATAGTTACGTCGCGCGCGACTCTTTTTCTTCCACGCTCCTTTCTGCTCCTTTAATGGGAAACGGAGGAGGACAGATAGACAATATTTATTATACTCCGGAACTCGATCCACCTTTTGCCGAGCGGCATAAAGTAAATACGTAGCGAAATGAAGCTACGGACGACACGAGCGAAATTGTAAAAACTAGCTGAAGAAGTAATGATACTTCAAAGGGGCTGGAATACCCGCGACACAGATATCGTATAATAATCTCAGCGACGCCGTCATAAAGGGTTATTGAACGATCGACGGCCGATGGAACGAGAGGCAAAGTGACTGCATTTGTTAAATTGTGCAAAGATCGTACTTTAGAGAGAGCGACATTTAACGAGCGACGATAAGGAACGTGCCAGTCATCTGCGTAAACTCTCGCAATCGTAACGATTACTCTTCGACGTTATGCACATTGTCTCGGGAGAAGAAAAAATTAAACCGGGAAAATTTATCGCGCACGTTGAAGCGCATTAAACAGCATTCGATTTGCACGCGGGTGGAAACATTTCGCAACATTTAATTAGTATTTACAGTGAGCATTTTCGAGACCTCGCGTAAAATTAAAATCGTATTTCACGCGCGACCAGCGGCGAAATGCACGGGGAGGAAGGAGTGGAAAGAAAATCAGCAACATATAGCGACGCGATCGCAAATCTCGTACGTGTATATACGGATGCATTGTCCGCGAGCGCGAATTAAACCGCGGCGTTTTGACGGATAAAGTTCGGCTCGTCGATGAGCCATTAATTAGCTTCCGCGGCACGGACGCCGCCGCGGCCGATATCAAATAGGATGAACACGGGATTCTGCTGAGCTTTCGTAAACTGGCGTAACACACGTACGCCCTCCCGATTATGATACGCCCTACTAAGGATTCGTAGCGCGATTACGAATCGATTACGCGGTCGAATTTATCGCGTTAATCATGGATTCGCTTGTACGGTTGCGTGTAACTGCGTGAGAAGCACGACAAATTGTTTTCACGTCTATAAATGAAAATCTGCGATATGACAAACGGAATAGAAGATATTCTGTTTTGCTCTTTGGCTTATGTCCATTTCTATCAATGCAGATTAACTTTGATCTCGGTTTAACTTACTTTTTATCTTTTTCTAGTTTTGAAAATTAGAAACAGATAAAAAGTAAGTTGAACCGAGATTAAAGTTAATCCACATTGGTGGAAATGGATATTAGAAAACTGTTTAAGATGATAAAAATTCTTCTTATTCTCATGTTTAAAAAAGAACATTACTTGCAGATCTCTTCTTTATAATCTTATAAAGAAACTTCCAAAAAAGTTGTGTGAATTAATGTGGCAAGTGACATACGTATTTAGGTATGTAGAAAAGCAACGCACAACAATTAACAGCATTCGTAATAACGTTAATAAAACAATTCTCACAATATCGAACTTTTAAATAAACTTTTAAATTTCGTTTTCCAAGTGGAAGAGTTCGCTTCTCAGAAATGGGAACGTAGCTTCATCAATGTTTATAAATTTGTATGCACTATGTCAGTGCAATATATTATATATTAGCGCTAAATCACAGAGCGAAATAAAAAGCGAAAATGTGAAAAAATTTCCAAGTTTGAAAAATATTTGATATTAACGTCAACACACTTAGGTCGTAAATAATCCAATATTGCATCCTCCTTAATTTTTACGATAACGATTCGTCGATCGATGGTTAACCTAATCAAGGACCGAGCAATAAAATTTTATTCCGCATCCGTGATCCTAAAAGCTTCGTTCGGAACCACCCCTTAATCCTCGATACTAAATATCTTCATCTCTTCATTCGGCTGTGCAACTCTCATTGGCTTTCTTCATGGCAGTCAGGGTAAGGCGGCGGTTACTTTTATATTCGAGGAGCCAGACTCAAGATTCTCTCGAGACTTGACCCAGTTCGTCGGCCGACACGGAACTTCGTCCATTCACGCGGCACAGGCGACGCGAAAGTTTCGCGAGATACACACCTGCGGACGAGAGGGCCGCCGAAAGTTTTACGGTTACCGTGCCGACCGCGCACCGGCTCCTCGACTCAGCGTTATTCAAGATATATTCGCGTATTACACACGGTCGAGGTGATCCGAGCCGCACATTGGCTGGCACTTGATCGAAATTAATACGCTTCGGAAGTTTGGAGCTAATTAATTTTCAGTCGTGACGACCGGTCCTCGTCGTTAAATTACCGCTATTACCGCTCCTCGATCGGGCAATCGCGTTTCGTACGCAGTACGGTGTACGAAGTTACTGAATGTTTGACATGGAGCCGGAAAATTCGACGTTTGTCAAAGGCACACCGCGGTGCCGTGTCGTCGTTTAAAGCGCGAAATGTTTCGGCGCAGGTTTCGCGAAAATTACCACCCGCGTATTAATATTCAGCGCGAGAACGTACAATAGGAAGAATCCTACGTTCGAACGTAGCGCATCTGGAACGCAAATACCACTGTGCATCTGCATCGGGGGGAAGGTAAGGAGGGAAGGCATTAGGCGCCCGCGTTTTTCCCGGAGGAAAAACAGCGGCGATGAACAACATCGATTAAACATTCCCCCGCATGAATTAAAAAGATTGTAAAAATTTGTTTACCTTCGGGAGCTACGTCGCGACGGTCGGCCGCGATTTTCAAATGTTTTAAATTTCAGATTGCTCAAATGACCAACACCCCCGGAGGTTCCCAGGCGACGGCGTTTCCTTCGCCTCTCTTTCCCGGTCTCCGAGAAACTTTTGTTTCTCTCCTCGCGGAGAGACCTGGACTCGTCAAGAAGGAAATAATAGTAGAAACAGAGCGGAGCATTTTTATCATGCGAATTAATAGGAAGATAAAATCGCGTGGACAATGCAATTAAAAGGATAACAGAGCCATTAATCTCGAGGTGCGATAGATCTTCCGATGGACTCGAACTTCCGCAAATTAACCCTTAAATACCACCCGGGGTCCAGCGGACCCCAGACCCTTTACAATGATATATTTTCAAATGTTCCCCCCAAAAATGGAGCTCATGCTCCCATTGATGATAGTCGAGTGATTGACCTACCCGTTTGTACACTTAGCAGTACTAAGTTTACTTAATTTTTTATACTATGTTGAAATTGAAATTTTAACAATATAAGCATTTTATTCTCTTTTCTAAGCCTTGAACAACATTAAAAATAATTTTCATAACTAAATATCAAAAAATCAATGAGTAAGGAGACATTTTTCATGCTGGGGTCTTTCAGACCCCATGTGTCATTTACGAGATTCTTGAAAGGTGTGGCATTTAAGGGTTAAGACACTCGAATGTTTAAATATCGAGAAAATCTGGACTATTAAATCCTCCTTGACCACAAGCAAGACAGATCTGTATAAATTTGGAGCTTTTTCCACGAACTTTATTACAGATATAAATCGTGAGAAATTTAACGCGTGATGTGTGTTAAGAGATAACATTTGCTTAACTCCACGTTCTAGCTTCAATTTATTCAAATTTCACGCTTGTCACTCATATGTCATATTAGATGTATTTTGCAGCTAAAAATTGCTTTTACAGGCGGCGCGCGTGGCGGTCGGGCCAGCAAAGTGTCGAAGCGGGCGAAGCCCCTCGATCCCGACGAGGACGACTATTACTACGATGATCCCGTGGATGAGAGGAACAATCCGACCAACGAGGCGCCGGCCGTGCCGCCCGGATTCCTGAGCCCGTCCGTGCGGGAGTACCTCGATCTCGGTAAATCGATACCCGGTACGTAAACAAGATCATCTCGCGCAAAGTTGTCCCTTTGTGAGTCGCTTGTCGGGCCGGGGGGGGGCCGATGATCCCCCCGGTCAACGTGCAACAGATAGAGCGTCTTGTTCCTTCCGTTCCCCCACGCTTCCTCTATTTCTGTGTGCACAGCTCCCGGAATCCTCCTCCGCGCTCCGCTTTATTCATCTCTCTTCTTCCCATTCTCCCACGTCTCCCACCGCCTTTCCGTCTCCCTTCGTTCCACACCAAGTGTCACGCTTTCGAAATCGAGAGTGGACATGCATCGCGTAAAAAAGCCGGTCGATCATTATTTCTCGCTTGCGTGAAATAGATGAAGTCGAGGACGAAAATTTTACGCGGAGACGAGTTGGACTCGCGAGACGCTCCGCGAGTGATTCCGTCAGGTAAGTAACGGGAAATAATGAGGAAATGGAGAGAAAGCGGGAGATATGATGAAATAGGCAGAGGAGACACAAGTCGATTGCGTAGACACTCTCCGTCGAACGCTTCTTCCGTATTCTTCGAGCAGAAAATATTTCACGCTCGACGGTGCCAGACTGCGAGGAATGTCAGGAACGCGGGAGTTACGCGCGGAATTGACCCTTTACTTTAAAGTACCGCGCGTCTGCGACCATTTCGCTTTATGTCATAAGGACGGAGAACAACGCTGCCGAATCCGCGAGAAATACGCAACTGTATATATAACGGTTGAGTAATCTAATACATTCGTGGAATCATCATTTCCGCGAGCAAAGATATGCATCCCGGAGGAAAGTTTCATTAATCCTGATCTACTTGCACACAATGCCGATATACCTGACAAGGTATACAGGGTGATCCAAAACTCGTGGGTGATAATTTAGAAAGACAATTTCACTGACAATTTTCAAAACCGATATTTTTCCGAATAAAAATACCAAGACAACAATAGTTGTTTTCAATTATCGACTGTCAATTTTCACAAAGCTTCGATATAAAGATTATAAATATATATTTATACATAGTTCAATGTTAAGAAACTAGAAGAGAGGCTAATGTTCGCTCTATCGAGATTCGGCTAAAAACAGAATGCTAAAAAGACTCATGATTCCTGGCAGTTTCGAGACACCCCGTGTAGCCCATTATCTACGAGTTGGCAATTGTACGAGAAGGAAGGTATACGCGCGGAGGAGACGCCGCTCATGCGAATGAAGCGTCAGGTCGAGCGATACGCTTTGCCGGCTGCGATTATACAAGATTTGCCGGCCGCAAATGGATGGGATTTAAATCCAGACGGACGATGCAATACCGCCGGCGTTCATGAACACCCTTCAGCGGGTAATCCGGCCGACAATAGACGCCGGAATGAGGAGGAAGATGCTGGCGCGAGGCGGAAGTATAAGGAAATACGTAGCCGCATACCTCGACGAGCAATAACTTATCCTTCTACCCGCTTCTTACCTTTTCCTCCTCGTTTCCGCAATAGCATAAAGCGCGCCCAGGCCGGAGGAGAAACTCGTCGAATATGAGGCGCCGCTCCGCTCCGCTCCGTGTGGCGGAGATAGCGGCAATTTCACTGATATTCCGCGGCTCTCTGCTCAGACGAGACAAGAAGGGTACGGCCACGTAACGGCCAATTGACGGTTTGTCGCCCGTCAATTTCCCTAACGTGTCCCTCTCTAAAGTTTCCCGAAAGTCTCCCCTTCGGTTGACTTTATACCATCACGCTGTTTGATATAAATTTTACGACATCGGTGAAAATCGGCGTTTCTTTTAGCTCCTTTGCTTCTGCCCTCGCTTATTGAGGTTTTTACCAGATTTTAAATAAATTATTATTATTTCCGATATTAGCTGCGTTTAAACATCATAGCTTTATATCTCGTTTAATCTAAAAGATATGTTGTTATTATTACATGATGGAGCACGTGAACTCAAAGTGCTGTACTGAATCAGGACAATACACCTTTGTCACCAAGTTTCTAAGGGCTTTAAACGATTAAATCTGCTTGAATTAAGCAGAAACAACAGCGGATTTGTCGATAAGCGTTTTAACAGATCGCTTAGAGCCTCAAAATTGTTCTATAATATTATTACTATTTTACAGATTGATTATGATCGAACTCTGTACAATGAAGCACGATAATTATCGAGCAAGTCACAAAATCGAGAAAATTATGAAATTTAGGGTCGAAATTTGTGGAGTCTGTGGAGATGCAAAATTAATTTGGAATATTTGGAAAATTGTCGTGCTAGATAATTTTGCACTTAACGTAAAATAAATAAGCCGCTTACTAATGGGGTTTTGTAATTTACATTTTGCGAATTACGTGTAATGCACCGTCCCAGTTTTTTCATGCCAATCCTCGCCACGGTGCCAAGAAACGGTCGCTCTTGGTTTAAAAAATCATTACTTTAAGGCGAGGTAACTGCATTAGTGGCATCATAAATTCACGTCAGTGTAAACCGAACGAGAAACGCTATTAATCTCGACTCCGTCAGTGATGCAGCTTTTCTCTCCTCGGCACGCTCTTCTGTTTCGAAGGAAATTTGTACTATTATATAAATCATAAAAAATAAAGGGCACAGTTAGCGATACATTTTCATAACAAATAAAACGCGAAACGCGAGTAAAATACACGAAATCCGATGTATTCCTCAATAGAAAGATAATAGAAGGTTCGCAATCGGAAAGTGAGCGTCGCTCGAAGGTGACGGCGGTATAAAATTAGCGGCGCATTTTTAAGTGCAGCTTATCCTCAAGTGCTACCGTGATAATCTTGGTTGGCCATTAAACGCGCGGTCATACCGCATTAAGCGCGATTTATGTCACTTTGTGCCGGCTAATGGGTTCTTTGAAGGCCCGCTTTGAATTTCAACGCTGACCTATCGTAACGCGAGCAGGCAAGCGGCATCCGCTTCGATTTGCCTCGGTCGCCCTACGGAGGGCGAACGTCGGCGTCGGCCGCGCCGGCGAGAGAGCCGTTTCTCTCCCTTTAGCCGATCGATCGATCGTAAAATATTTGCTGCAGCCTTCGCGTAACGGAGGGAAAATTCCTATAATGGAGTTTGCACATCGCGTCACCGGAGGGTAGATAGAAAAGGTTGAAGAGAGGCTGCGCGCGGCAACTCCTGCGTGTGCACGTTACACGCGATAGAGAATGTCGGCCGGGTTGATTTATAAGCGAACGCGCGTGCAACACGGGGCGTTTGGCGCGCATAAAATTCATACACTAAATTAAATACGGCCATAAGTACCCGGAGTATTCGCATGTATCGCGAGCACTCGTGAAACTTTACGAAACGGAGAGCGATTATTTATCTCGGGCTCACGCCCGAAGGGGTTCACATGCCCGTCGTGGAAACCGCGAATAATATACGCGGTTAATCCGGCCGACCATTGTTCCACGAGATCTGATTATTTGATAACGCGTTAAACGTATTTTGTCGCGCGATTAAATCGATCGACGCGCTCTTCGAAAACCGGCCTCGGTGTAACGCAAGCGTCGCGTTTAAATCCCCGTGCTTTATAGCCCGGTGATAATCGTCTCGCGATGATAAATGTATAAATAAATATATCGATTATAAATGAAATACATCGGAGGTGCAGAATTACAATATGCCAGACTATATAATTTGTGAAAATACGAACGTCAGGCAGGATATACAAAGGCTGCTTTCAAAATGTCAGATCCTCTTAAACGCTACGCGAGGAGTAATCTGATAATATTCCTCCGATATTTCAAAAATGAATCGCCGGCATGGGCTATCGGCACGAGTTCGACGCCCACATCGACATCCATTTCCCCGCGAGCGATCCGATAAATGTCGCAGCGCGACGATCAAGACCCACGAATTTGAGAAATTTGCCCGGGCGCCAGCGTGAAATTCCGCGAATATCCATCGATGACGGACGAGAACGTCGTCGACATTGATGTCAATCTTGCAGCGAAGAGCGACAACGATGCGACGGCGACGATGTCGTTGACGCGGCAACGACGACGTCGGCGCGCCTTTCGCTGATGTGACGAGGACCGATTAGCGCTCGCAAATTCCCAAACAATGCACGAGGAATTTACGACGCCGTCGCTCCATCGTAAACTCCAGTGTGTCTGTTAACTACCGTGACACCCTTCAGACAAGGGCTGATTATGCCGCCCCGAAACGACTGAAACGTTGCAGGGCGCAAAGGGAGCGAAGTCGAGGAGGATAATCGCAGTGAGAGTGGCAGAGGGCAAAGACCTAGGGGAAAACAGCGAGACAGGAAGTATAGAAGAGAGAAAGAAATTTAGAGAAACAAAATAGCGAGATTTAGAGAAAAAATAACGAGAAGAAATCGGAAAAAGAAGAGATAATTGTATGTGTAAAATGGAATAAGAATTTGGATGAAACTGAGCCGAGCTGATCTCTCAAAAAAATATCAAACCGCGATATACAGTTGTATATCACTGAAATAAGCAATAAAACAAAAAAAAATTTGAGATATAACTTAACAAATGTAATAAATAAAAATTTAATAAATCAAGATGCAAAAGAAGCATCGCATATATTTCTAACTTCTCTATTATGTCAGCATAGTTTTACGCCTTGTAGATCGTTCGCTCCTCCTCCATTCGACCACACGTTTCATTATATCTACCCGAAAGATTTCAGCTGACGTGTGCAAAAAAAGTAGCTTGTAGATTCATGAATAAACTCTGTTTCGTTTCCGGTACACGGCGAGCGCAATAAAATCATCCCCGCACGAGGAACGAGGAGGAGAGGGTAAGCTGCGACGCCGAATCAATATGGTAGCGTAAACTTATCTCATTGACTTAACGGTTCTCAATCTCCCGAAGGGTCGCGCGGAGGCGCGCACTCTTCCCCTCGCCCTCACCGATCTCGGTGTGTCACTCCCGGATAGAATAATGAAATAGAGTCCCGACCCCGGATGAACTCTGCACCAGCGTGGCTCTCCTCGAAGTCGTACGGCAGTTCCTGCGAGAGAAGCCGAGCTGCGGGCGAACCGAGCGGGCAGCGAGATGCGAGGGGGATGAAAATACGGGGTCCGTTACGTGCGCGTCTCGTTTTCATTCCCCCCTCGGCTACCTCTTTCCCGCCTTTTCTTCCTTTCCCCGCTCGCGTCACCTCCCGCCTTCGCGCAAACCTAACCAGGTAGTACGTCTTTACGCGCGTTTCATGACGTACGGACAATGGCGGGAAAACGGGGATTGGCGCGGTGGAGGAGAGGATAAGGGTGATACAGAGGGGCGTATCACTGAGGGGGAAAATGGAGAGACGGTAGGGGAGACGGGGGCGGCGGACCGCGAGTGCATGGAGAGAGACCGACGGAGGAACAACGCGGGATGGAGGGTAGTTGCAGCAAACCTCGTCCCGTGCGCCTGGCTGACTTTATGACGATGGCTGAGACGTAAAAGAGAGGAAGACGGCTGCTGGCTAAAAGAGAGAGACAGAGAGATCTGTGCGCGATCGTGGATCATGCAGACGTCGAAGCTTCGCCCTTCGTCCGCGAGACGCGGACGTGAGACTGCCAGGATGGCGACGTTCGTGAAAAGCGAATTTATGCAGAAAGAATATTGGCCGAGTTCTATATAAACAACATACGTGTGCAATAATATCCTTAATTTATACCTAATTTATGATTAATTTATAGAGAATGACCACAGAGATGCTCGCCGCTAAATTTTTTCCTAATCTTCCGCGTACGATCTATGATTAACTAAATGATTCGATGAAATACGTTCGTCAATGAGAAATTAATTTCGTCGAATAATATATGTATATAATTCCTTTAATATTCGAAATAGCGCTAAAAGATTCACGAGCGCTAGCACACGCGTATTCCCGGATTTATACCGGGCGGGAGAGGGAGATGACAGAATATATCCTCGCATGTGCAATTAATGCCGCGCCACGCCGCGCCGTTCGGGCCGCTGAAAGGATTAATATCCCGCTCGTAGGACAAACGCATCCGAAGTGTAAACGAACAGCTGGATAATCACAGGAAACGGCTGTTTAATCGTTTTCGGTACGATTACCGAAGCCCGTATGACCATTTCGGTTCTCTGTCTCATTACGCGCCGCTCGGATCTGCTCGGATCGGCCTGGCTCGAACCAGTTCAGCTCGGAACGATTTCCTTGCGCGAGATAACGCTCAATGTCACGTCCCTATTCTAAAAGCGATTCGCTTCCATCCGCGCGAGTGCACTCGCACGCACATGCGAGAGCTTTGAGCAAAAGCCTCCGGCCATGTTCCGGATTAATCGAGACGCGCAATTTCATGCTCTCCTCAGCTCTCTCTCTCTCTATTTTGACACCTGTGTTGTTACCCGCACAAAGCAAACCGTGCGCCTCTCTCGCCGGATATCGACGTTCGATCACCTGCCAAGTGCACCAAGGCGCTTAAATATGTACTTGCATCCGCGCGGTGTATACGCAAGAAATGTCGGCGCCGAGTCTCGTCACGCAATTTGGAATTAACGAGCGCGTTATCTCGAATAAGTTGTTAGGCAATTACACGTCTTTCATCTAGCAAATAGGTTAATCAATCTGACAGCGACTGACCCATGACTGGCCTCGGCAACGCGAATCTGCGACGTTGATAAGCGCGGTACTCGGCGACTTTCTAACACGAAGCGTTCTTACTTCGATCTTGCATTTTCGCGTATGTGCTACTTGTTTGCTATAGCACTTTTTTAACAGTGGTGGCGATATTGGAAAAGGAAATGGCAGCACAGTCACTTATCTTTCGCAGGTGACTCGACAATTGAGGTAAAAGTGAGAAAGGGGAAGATATGACGTTGCCCCGGAAACTCGATGTCTTCGTAATTGTCGGCAATAATAATAACGTCAACGAGAAACGACCGATGTCGGGGGAGAGAAGTGTCTATTATCGGTACTTGTTAGAAGTTCCTATGTATGGCGAAAGAAGCGAGGAAGAAAGGCAAAGTCGGAAAGAAAAAGATGAAGAGAAGAGAGGAGAGGAGAGAAGATACCCTGATTTCGTGTATGTCCCGTTTTGCTTATTTATTCTGCTTCAATAATTCGAGACAGAACTTTCACAGCGCGATCCAAGTCTCGACGTGAACTTTTCATTGCGTCTCTCTCGATACATCCGAGGAAACTCGCTATTCGTCGCGAAAGGAATATCGACTTTGCGATGCGCGCTCGAATTGCAAAAGGAGATCGCGCTGCCAAACAACGAGCGAAGATACAATAGATAACAAAGCGAGATCGTTTGTACATATGGAAACACATAGCAATCTCACATCACCTAAAATATACGAAAACTGTATAACGTATATACTGTTCGTTAAGAAAATTTTATATATATATATATATATATTTCTTTTTAAACGAGATGTTGCTATATTAAAAAACTATATTAAAAACATTTTCCAACATTTTATTGGGCAGCGCTTCTTCGTAAGAAGTACGATTTTCATGATTCAGTTCGATCATGAATTCAGAATCAGCCAACCGAAATAGACCGGGAAAGAATAGATTCGGGTAAAAAGACCTACGATAAAGTTAAATAAAACGCGGAGCCAGAAAACCGCCATGGATCTTGCGGCGTTACCGGAAACGACGTTCGGCGACGTATAGCTTCACGACCGTCGGTGCGGTGCGAGTCCGAGTTCCTGATTTTAAAGATTCCTGTTTTACTTCCGAAAGAGAGGGAGACGTAGGACTTTTATAAGATTACACGCGAGAGAAGAGTACGCTAGCTGATCTCTCAACGGGAAAGATAACAAGACCGGTCCCGTCGTCGCGCGGAGAGACGTTGGTCGCGTGCCAAACGCGTAAAATTCGTCCAAGAATGGAATCGCTGAGCCCGCACGGTTCCCTTAAAGTAATAACAGAAAGTATTCGGATAACAAATACCGTGGCGAACCAGCATTTTCTCTGATTAACGAAGGGAATTAAAAACGAGGTCGACGCTTATGAAGAAAGTTCCCTCGTTAGCTCCACGAAAGATTGCATCCTAAATGCACGGGTAAAAAAATATCAGTATAAATCTTAAATCGTGCTCTAAATGTTAAGTTTCATATCAAAGACCTCCAGAATAATTCCACTTAAAAGTATAATTAATCAATTATGTCTTTCCTGTCGAAAACGATTCGATCTCGACTGTTATCTCTGATCTCGACTGATCTGTTGTTTTAAAATTACTTCATCACATAACGCAAATTCCTAATATTATCATAATGATCGTTATTATCAAGAAGGCGGTAAACTGAAATAATAAACATTAATACGAAAGATACCCATCCCATTTCCTTAGTAACATTTTGCAGGACACGATATAATGAGCATCGTTATCATCTATCCTTAGTAGCGTTTTGCAGGATACGATATAATGAGCGCCGTGTTATCATCTACGTATATAGTCACCCTGTAATTTCAGTGGTGCAGGAGAACTTCTTAGCGATTACAAGGAGACTGTTTTCTTTCGAGCATTTATTTAAACAATTTTGCAACAATGTAGCATCTCGTTTTGTCTTCGGGTCGTGAACAACCCTCTATCTCTCCTTTCCTAATCCCCCTCTCTCTCTCTCTCTATTCGCGTCTCTGTCGGTTCAACTATTCGAATCTCATCGGGTGACAAGCTTAATTTCGTCGGGCAGAAATGCTGTCGTTCACGAGAGCGTGTGACGAAGACGGAAAATGTCTCTCAGAGGTAGAACGTAGAAACTATATATATACAGAATGGAATAGTTAGGTTTTCATAGTATATGTATAACGAAACTGTCCTCGTATAAATTTTGAGAAACATGCTTTAACTAATATACTCTAAAATTAAAGCATTTCACATAATATTTAATGACAAAATGTGTAAATTCTTTTAATGTACAACAAATGTTATTTCATATACATGGAGTTCTTATTTGTATCCACCAAGTTTAAACTATTTATATAACTGTGTGAATTGTTCCTATAAATTAACTG
>NW_020212339.1:0-9236 GCF_003070985.1 Temnothorax curvispinosus | reverse complement strand
GAAAATCAAAGAAAGACTCTGGAAGGAAGGATTAAGAATTTAGAGGAAAAGGCGGAGAAGATAGAAGTAAACATGTCAATGAGTGAGGGAGGGGAGATAATAAGGAAAATGAAAGAGATAGAAAGAAACATGGAGATGGCAGAAAGAAGAAGGAGGAAAGTAAACATAATTGTAAGAGAAGAGAAAACAGGTAATGAAAAGGAAAGAAAAGAAAAAACCGAGAAGTTGATAGAAGAAATAAATAGATCGAAAATGGCCGTCGAGGAAGTACAAGAAATTGGACATGGAGAATTTAAGATGAAGGTACTGAGATGCAGAAATTGGGAAAACAAACGAGAGATAATGATGAGAAAGAAAGAGCTAGGAAAGAAGTATGGCTGTTTTCTGAATGACGACCTTACTAAAGAAGAAAGGGAGATACAGAAAGAGTTAAGAAAGATAGCAAGGGAAAAAAGGGAGGCAGGAAAATGGGTAACGGTCGGTTACCAAAAAATATGGGAGGATAATAAGGAATGGAGATGGAACGAAAGCAAAGAAGCGCTAGAAGAAAGGGATCACTTTCGCAGATAAGAAAGAAAAGAAAAAGGATAAAGAAGGGTTAAGCATGATGAACGAGAGAAGGAGGGAAAAGGTACAAGAAAGAAGACAGGAAAGGTCTAAGGAGATAGAAGAAAAGCGGAACACACCAGAAGAAACCAGAAAGGACAAAGAAAGTATAAAGGAGGTAGATAGAGGAAACGGTATAAGGGAAGTCGAGGGACAAGAGAAAAGATATATAGGAGAAGAGGAAAGAAACGACGGGGAGAGTGAAGAGACTTGGAAAGTGGCCTTTTGGAACGTAGCTGGTTTATCAAACAAGGATAAGGACTTCTGGGAAGGGATAAAGGAATGGGATGTGATTGTGATGATGGAGACGTGGACTGATGAGAAAGGATGGGAAAAGGTGAAGGGGAAGCTACCGAGAGAATATAGATGGAGAGTACAGATAGCAGCCAGGAGGAACAAGAAAGGCAGAGCGTGCGGAGGCATGTTGCTAGGAATAAGGAAAAGCATAGAGGAGATAAAGGAAAGAAGGGAGACGGAGGAAGAAGGAAAAATCGAAGGAAAGATAAGAATAGGAGAGGAAGTATGGAGAATAATAGAAATCTATGTAAACAACAATATAGACGAGAAACTAGAAGGCCTGAAGGAAAGGACGGAGGAGGGGGAAAAAGGAGTAAGGACCATAATAGGAGGTGACTTTAACGCGAGAACGGGAGAGGAAGGAGGATAGGAAGAGGAAATCGAGCGAAGAGAGGAAAGAGGGAGGAAGTCTAAAGATAAGAAGATAAATAAAGAAGGCAGAAAGTTACTGGAGTTTATCGAGGAGAGAGGATGTATGATATTGAATGGAGGCACGAAGGGGGACGAGGAGGGAGAATATACATACACGGGGGAAGAGGTGAGACAGTCATAGATTACATAATAGGGGACGAGGAGGTTAGAGAAAAGGTGGAAAGACTGGAAGTAGGAGAAAAGATAGATTCGGACCATCATCCATTAATACTATGGGTGAGAGGAAGCTCAAAGAGAAGGCAAAGGAGGAGAGGAACAGAAAAAATGCGAAGAAGGGGAGTATGGAATGATGAAGGAAAGACGCAATTTAGGGAGAAATTAGGCGCGATTGGAGGAAAAAGAGACCTGCAAGAGGAAATAGAGGAAGGAACAAGGAAGATAAGAAGAGTGATTGAGGAGAACGAGGACAAAAATGAAAGAATGACTATCAAGAACAAAAGAGGGTGGTGGGACGAGGAATGTACGGAGAACAAGAGGGAAGTGAGAAAAGAACTAAGGAAATGGAGAAAAGGGAAAGGAGAGGCAGAAAGATACAGAGAAAGAAAGAAAGAATATAGGGAAATGTGTGATAAAAAGAAGAAGGAGGAGAAAGAAAGAATGATTAGAGAGATTGGAGAAGCGAAAACGGAGGGAAAGGTATGGGAGTTGATAGACAGAGTAAGGAAGAGAAGAAGAAAGGTGAATGAAGAGATAAAGCCAGAAGAGTGGAAGGAGTATTTCATGGATCTGATGGGTGGAGTGGAGAACAGAGTGGTAAAGGGAGAGGGAGACAGAAGCAGACAGGAGGAAGAAGAGATAGGATTAGAAGAGATAAGAAACGTAATAAAGAAACTAAAGACGGGAAAAGCAATAGGCAATGACGGGATACCTAACGAGGCATGGAAGTACGGAGGAGAGGAAATGGTGAAATGGATATGGGAGGTATGCAAACGTGTCTGGAGAGGTAAAGGCTGGCCGGAACAATGGAAGGAAGGGGAAATAATCCCATTAGTTAAAAAAGGAGAAGGGCGAGAGGTGAAGGACTATAGAGGAATAACCATCATGTCATCGATGTACAAAATCTACACGGCGGTATTGGCGGAAAGAATAAGAGAAAAAGTAGAAACGAAGAAATTAATCCCCGATAATCAAACGGGATTCAGGAAAGGAATGGGAACGATGGATCAAATATTTGCTTTGAATTACCTGGTGAACAGACAAATAGGAAAAGAGAAAGGAAAGATGACGGTGTTTTTTGTGGATCTGAAGGCTGCCTTCGACTCAGTGGACAAAAGAGTATTAATCAAGGCAATGAGAGAAAGAGGAGTGAGACAAGGACTGATAGACAGAGTAGAGGAAGTATTGAGGGAAACAAAGAGCAGAGTAGGGAAAGGAGAAGAGAGTGGTGGTCAATTTTGGACGGCGAAAGGCCTGAGACAGGGATGCCCACTAAGCCCAATATTATTCAACCTACTAATCGCAGACATAGAGGATCATATAAAAAAAGGCGGATGGGGAGGAGTGAAACTAAGAGGTGAGAAAATATACACGCTAATGTATGCAGATGATATTGCACTGCTGGCAAAGGAGGAGCAGGACATGAGATCAATGGTAAGCAGGTTAGAAGGATATCTAGACAGAAAAGGGCTAACGCTGAGTATAGAGAAGTCAAAGGTAATGAGACTCAGAAAGGGAGGAAGAAGGAAGAAGAAGTACGACTGGAGGTGGAAAGGAAAAAAATTAGAAGAGGTTAAAGAATTCAAGTATTTAGGGTATACGATGAAGGAGAATGGAGGGCAGGAGGCGCATATCAGAGAGAGAAGAAGGAAGGCAGCAAGAGTAATGAGGGAAGTATGGGGGATAGGGAAGAGGATGTGGAAAAAGGACTGCAAAAGAAGGATCTGGCTATACGACACACTGATATGGACAGTGATGGAATACGGGGCAGAAGTATAGGGATGGAAGGAGAGGAGGGAGGTAGAAGGTACTCACGAGAGATATCTTAGATGGGTACTCACGAGAGATATCTTAGATGGGTACTTGGAGTAAACTGGAGGACGCCGGGATATATGGTCAGAGACAAGCTAGAAAGAGAGAAGATGAGAAGTAGAGCAAGCAAGAGAGCATGGAAATTTGAAAGAAAATTGGAAGAAGGTAGAGGAGGAGAGATAGCGAGAAAGTGTTTGGAAGAAATGAAAGAGAGATGGAAGACAGGAAAAGTAATAGGGAGATGGGAGCAGGAGAGAAAAGATTACTTGGAAGGGATCGGAATAGAAATGGTAGGAGGAGAGGAGTTGGAGGAGGAGGAATTGGAAAAGAAGGAGAGAGATAAGGAGAGACAAGAAAGGATGGAAAAGATCGTAGGATCGAAGTACAATAGATGGTATAAGAGCATAAGGAAGGACGGGATACTGGACTATCTAATGAAGGGATGGGAGGAAGCAAGATGGAACAGGATTGCAAGATTCAGACTGGGTAACGAAGTGAGGGAAGGACTATACTGGGAAAATGAGGAGGACAAAAAATGCAGGATGTGTGGGAAGGAAGAGGAAACATGGGAGCATGTATGGGAGGAGCGTACGAGATGGGTGGAACGGGAAGGAGAGGGGTGGCAGGATGTGGCAGAGAGATTACTAGGAGAAAAGGGAGAAGGAGAAGAATGGATGAAAGCAATAGAGGAAATGAGACGAAATGGAGGAGGGAGGAAAGTGAGAGGGGAGGAAGAATAAGCCAACAACTCAACGAAAGAGAATCAAGGAGGACGAGACAACGAAAAGGATCGAAGAGGAATATGTTTATAATAAATTATATGTATTTTAATTGTATGTAAATTGTTGTAAACTGGATGTACAGGGTTGGGTACATCCCTACAAAACGCCCTTTTAGACCCCTTGGGGTAATAAAGTATCTTATCTATCTAATCTAATCTATCTATTTACAATAATAATCTTGTTTTTTACAGATCGAATTTAGAACATTACAAATACATTTTATTGAAGCAAAAACATATTTTTTACATTAATTATTTTTGTACATTTTGTATATATTTTTTTATATAAGTAAAAGTGTATGTACATGTATAATACTTTGACATATTGTATGTATTAAAAAGTATTTAAACTGAACTCAACGATTGAATATAGATAAGTTACTTTTGTTTACACTTATTTTAATTATCTGCATGTACACCTCTACGGATAAAGTCGTACTGCCACTCCAATTCTCCAGTTGGAGAGACAAAGTATTCGCATAATGTGTTTCGTCGAACCTTTGTTAACAAAAGCTGCATCTGGTTGACATTTGGTTACATTACTGTAAGTTCTGAAACAAACAACAATTATATTAAAAAAATGTTATGTTATAAGAGATTATAAGAGATTACACTAATTACATATTTACAGGAATAAAATTACTTTCGTTTTTTGATGACTTGGTCCAAAAATTTTAATTGAGCATATAATGGAAATTGACGAGAAGTTATATTTGGAGCACCACTTCCACTTTACACTGATTTTCTATCCTTTTCTTTTCACGATTATATTGCTTTCTCAATGAAATGCACCTTCTTTGGCAATAATCAGGCGTATAAAAATCACCCCTATAGTAGAAGTTTAAAAATAATAAATTAATAAACATATGTGTAATGACTAAAAATAACTTAGTGAAATTTAATTTTAATACAAAAATTACCACAATTTGTTTCAATCATTGTTTTAGAGATTTCGTTCCAAGCATTTTGTTTTATTAATGTATCCTTAAAATTAGCATTTCTTTTTTCGTACAAAAATGATCGTTCTCTATATAATTCTATAAGAAATTCATCGCCACTTTTTTCTGCAATAATAATGTTTTCAGAATCATTAGAAAAATTTCCGATATCTTGAGTGTGATCATCCGATATCATGAATAAAATTATTGCAATAATTGTCGTGATCTGACATGATGATAGCAATCTAAAATAAATTCATAAATTAACAAGGAAAAAGCAAATAAAAAAGATTCTTTAACCACTCTTATAAAATTAAAGAAAAATTGCCGCTAACCTAAAAATTACCATTACCATATACAACTTTATTTAAACAATAATCTAAAAAAAATTCATAAATTAACAAGGTGCAAGCAAAGAAAAAAAGATTCTTTAAGCACTCTTATATAAAGAAAAATTGCTGTGAACCTAAAATTACCATTGTTCGTCATTTAACATATAAGCACAAAAATAGAACATTACATCATAATTAGGTTGTTACAGCCTAATTAGTAAAAATTTTACTCTTAACAATTAAATTTGACGATTACTATTAATTTACTTAGTTATCAGGATATGTACTCTCCTTCGCGTTCGGTTAAACGCAGCTAGCTGATACATCCATACGACATAACGCACTACGCCAAAGCTTGTGCGTTACTTACGTCCACGACTACGACTGTCGTAGATTGCTACGCCATGTCATGTGCTTTGGCCCTAACTCTTGATACACAAAATATAATCGCTCGCGACAGTTACGAATTGAAGTGACTGGTTTATCAATTGACATATAATATGTGAAAGTAGCAACTTATCCTACATATCTTATCTATATATATTTCATATATATTTAAAACTGATCAACCTATGAATGATATCATTTGTTAAATTTATATTTATTTTTATGAAAAGGATTTATTTATTATTAATTTTATTACATTTATTTACTATTAATTAAAAAATATCAATATTATTGAAAGGAATTTTATTTTACACCCACGAAATATACGTTTTGCAAGATTGAATAAAACTCAATTAATTATTAATTAATATTTATAATTGCAATTTTTGTAATCTTCCATTTCCTTCGTCCAATCTTCTGAGACCAAAATATTAATATCGTTAGATATTACAGTGCGTAGTTAAGGCTCGTCCAAAATTAATATAATTTTATACACATCTATATAATTCTTTCAGATTCGGTCAATTATTTCCCGAGAAATTATAAAAATTTCTGAACTGGTTTCCAAAAAAATCGGTAACGAAAAATACACATTATGGCAAAATCCGCGGAAAATTCTACCCTTATTTCATATTTTCCGAGAAATTTGAAAAATTTCTGAACCGGTTTCAAAAAAGATCGGTAACGAAAAATTATACACTTTAAGTACTTCCCGGAAAATTCTATCCCTGTTTGATTTATAAATCTTTAAGATTTGGTCAATTATTTTCCGAAAAATTGTAAAAATTTCTTATTAATTAGGAGCACCTTTGATATTCTTTCTCCTCAAACTCTAACCTACATCTTCGAATTCTTTTTTAAAAAATAAAAATTATGGATAATATTATAGATGCAGATTAGCATATTGTCAAATATTTCAAAAATGTATAATCCCTTATATTAAAATCTTTAAATTTTATTTTTGCTAACGCTTCGATAATTTTTATAAATAAAATAAAATTTAAAAAAAAAACGATTTTCAGAAAATCGGTAACGAAAAAATACACATTCTATAGCACTCCCCGGAAAATTCTACCCCTATTTCATATTTTTGTAGTAAAAATTCGGTCCAATAGTTATTAATGTTCAAACATACATCACCCGTAAGAATTAGAAAAAAAAAACGTGCTTGGCGCGGGAACTTGAAAGGAGTAGCAATTTCTTCATCGCGTGAAGCAAGGAATGCGTCTCTTAAAATGTCACGTAAGTATTAGGTTATAAATAAATATTTAAATTTTTAACGGCAAAACTTGCAATTTTAATAATTTTTTTCTATTTTCAGAAAGAAATAATAATAACTTGCCAACGCTGCAAGAATTAATGCAACAATTGCAACTGCAGCAGTTGCAAATTGCGGAGCTCCAAAGACGTCTGCAAAAGCGAGACCAGCCGCAGGAGGCGCAACAGCAGGAGGAGGTCGAGCAGCCACTGCTGGAGGAGCCGCTAGCGCAGCAGCATCACGTAGTACATGAGCAGCCGCTTGCGCAACAACAGGAAGCCAATGTGCAACCGCTGGCGCAAATACAGCAGCAGGGACCAATGAGTATGTATTAATATAAATTAATTTTTTTAAATTTTGTATTTAATAAAAATTAATTTTTTTTATTTTGTATTTATTATTTAGAGTATTTTTATAATATTTCATATTTCCTTGTTACAGGAAATCGCCGAGGAAGAGGACGCGGTCAGAGCTGGCAATGCTGGTACACTCAGCGGGGCCGCAGCAGGGGTGGTCCTCGACAATATCCCATAATAAATCACTATTACGTATAATACTGATTTATTATGGGATAAAAGAATCGTAAAATCTTGAGCTAATTCGGTAAATGCGATCGATAGCACTTTTGCGCACGTGGAAAATAATATTTTGATTGAGTTCTATTATATTTGATTTCATGAATTTGAGCAAATATTTACATTATATCGTCGCAATACACTCACATTATTATTTGATGCAATATCTGCAATCACTAACTGGACAATATCAGGCAAACATTCACTGTTAGTATCAAATAAAAATAACTGATGTAGTGGATAAAATTAGATGAGACATAGTATCTTTACATGACAGTAAAATATTACCGTTATGTATCGAAATACTATCTTTATATATTCAGCCAGTGCCATGGAAAAAATTTGTAAAGAGCACATAGACACTGTTATTGTCACACAAAACTTACTTATTTAGTTATTATAATTGATGTTAGCAAAATAAATACCATATTGCATAAGAATTATAGCACAATAAACGATACAGATAAAAAAAAATATGTATTATTATTGTGTATCAATGTTTCTTTAACAATATTTATAATATAAAATTATGATATCTATATAATTGTTCGTAAAATATTGTCAATCTTCTATTGAAAATATCTGAAATTAACGATGTAATTATTGTATCAAAATGTTTTTGTCGAAAATTAAAATAAACTAATGTAGCAGAGACGTTCTGGCGTCGAATATATTTTTATCTATAGACTGATGATAATATTGAAACGACGAACCATTAAAATCATCACTTTTTGATTGTACGTTACATTTATTTTCTATAAAAACAAATTCTTTTAAATTGACGATATAAACTAAAAGCAAAACAATTTACAATATTTGTATATAAGATATAATAAATATTAATCTGTCTTCACATTTTTTGTATTTTATTTTTTTTTGTTGTCTTTATCTTCATCGTTTCCTTTACGTTTATTACTTTTTCCAGCCTCATTCTTGTCTTTTTTTCGCTTGCTATTCTCATTACTACACTCTTTCTCTGCTTGCTTTTGAAGTTCTTTCTCCGCTTGATCCTTTTCATAGTCTATCATAAAATTTAACAAATCGTCCAAACCATTCTCGAGTACTAAATAACCATAAATTATGCAGATATGTTAAGTATGTATTATACAAATAATAAATAATAAATATAACAAATATTATTTAAATTTTTTTTATTAAGAACGGATATTTACAATTTTCAATTGCTTCTTGTTCCATTATTTAAGCGCCGCGATTTAATTTTTCTATATATTTTGTGAAGACAAATTAATAACGAAATGAAATATGACATATTAATATAATGAAACTAACAACTTATACAGTCATTTATTAAATAAACGCTCGACACTCGGTCAGTTTCGCAAAGTTCAAACATCGATTTCATATTACATTTAACACTACACTATGTTTTTTATATAATTAAAAAACTAATCAACCAAATTTTAAAGAATTATATATGGAATAAGGTTAGAAAATATTGAAAAATTGGAAAAATTTTGTAACCGGTTTCTAAAAAGATCGGTAACGAAAAATAATACACTTTATAGCACTCCCCAGAAAATTCTACCTCTACTTCATATACAATTGTTTGACGAAAAATTGGAAAAATTTCTGATACCGATTTCCCCCAAAATTGGTAACGAAAAATTATACACTTTATGGCAATCCCCGGGAAATTCTACC
>NW_020212338.1:0-2148 GCF_003070985.1 Temnothorax curvispinosus | reverse complement strand
TTTAAATTGACAATCAATAGATGCTTGTTTCACAGATCAAATTCGTAGAACAAATATGTCGATTCAAAACGATAAAGAGGAGAATATAATGGAATTGCAGAAAATAAATAAGAAGAAGAAGAAAGAAGAACCAAAAAAGACGAGGGAAAAAGAAATAAACAAGGAAATAAATAAAGAAAGGTTTGTACTCTTTTCCTTTATTTTTAGATTGTCACTATTAAAGAAACAATCTTAGAACATTATGTCAATTCTCTAATACTTAGGAGACTTGAAAAAAATCGGAAAGAGCAAGAAAAAGAAAGAGAAATGGAACGAGAACGGAAAAGAGAAACCGAACCAAAGCAGAGAAGAGAAGAAGAAGAGAATGGAAAGAGAGAAATTGAAAAAGAATTAATTTTAGAAGAAGAAGAAGACGATAAGGAAGATAATAATCAAAGAAAAAGAAGAGGAGGAAAAAATCTAAAGGAAAGGAATAGGAGGTATGTAACATTAATTTATAACGTATAACTACAAAAGGTTATAAATTCAATTATAATCCCTGTCCATAACCGTTTCCTTTTTTTCATTTTTCCTTGAATTTCCAATCTTCTTCTTCCCTCTTTTCATTATTTTACTCTTTATATTTTTGGAATAGATATTACTCATCAAGAGCACGCTTATTGAGAGGCAGAGGGAGTTGGAGAGGTACAGAATGGAAAGGAAGAGGAGGATGGAGAGAAGGTGAATGGAGAAGAGGCGGATGGAGAAGAGGAAACTGGAGAGAAGGAGAATGGCGAGGAAGAGGATATAGAGGAAGATGGATAGGAGGATTGAGAAGATTTAATAGGGGGCGTTCAGGACCCGTTACTACAGGCCCTGTTTACATTTTTCAGAATTGAAATTTATTATTTGTTTTTGTTATTATATTATTTAATATTGTATTTCAATTTTAATTTAATGTTATATTTAAAATGTAATCTTTGAAAATAATAAAAGCGTTAAATGTGATTTAAAATAATAAACGTTTATATTTTATATAATTTTTTTTTAAATAATTTTTATAATTTTTTTTTTAAAGTATTTTTTTTTAATTAAATAGAGATTAAAGATTGTGATAAGCAAATCAACTTTAACCCTTAGAGACTATACGTGAGGTCTTAACCGCTTGTTAAAGAATAATGTTAGAAAATTTATCTTAATTTTGTTATATTTTATATATAAAATATTGACAACTTTTCTAATTCTATTATTTTCTTCAGTCTTTTCTACCTCTCTATTTTATATATAATTGATTCAGATTTGGTTGATCAGATCCTGTTTTTTAAAACTTCTATATATGTACAAATTCTCCGAAATTTCAAATGTGTGTAACACGAGATCTAATCAATCAAATTTTAATGAATTATATATGAAATAGGGGTAGAAAAAACTCAAAAATATAATAGAGTTAAAAATAGATCGCTATCTCAAATATTGAGAAAGATGCAGCGTAAAACACATTTTTCAAAAAAATGAAAATCTGCATAAAATCTATACCGTTTTATGGATTTTAATAAAATTTGAGGAGGACATACTTTCTATGATACTCTATTTGTGTGCCAAATTTCAACCCGGTATCTAAAAAATTGTAGAAGTAGATGCGTGTACAAAAAATCCGTACACACACACACACACACACACATACATACATACTTCCGGACATTTTTTACTAATACGATTTTTCGACATTTTAGAACATTCTAAACCTATTTCCATCAAAATCTCGAAAAAAAATTTTTTCACCATCACAAAGCTTCCTCTATGAGGAAGCAAAATTGTACTGTTTCTTCGTTTATACAGATTACACATATTGGGGAAATTCACAATTATTTTTACATTAAATTCAACCCGGTATTCAAGTCGCGCGTAGAAAATATAAGGAAATTCTAAGTAATTAATTTTCACTTACTTTTTCTATATTCCTCCCCTACGTTCATGCGATCAGCCATGTCGTCCATTTGTTAGGTATCGTGAGAAATATATATATATGTATATCAAAATATATATATTACGTTTTTTTATAAGTACCCGTATTCGAAAAGCAAATATAATCTGTGAAACAAGCAACTTATTTAGTCTTTTTTTTAAATTGACAATCAATAGATGCTTGTTTCACAGATCAAATTCGTA
>NW_020212337.1:0-2119 GCF_003070985.1 Temnothorax curvispinosus | reverse complement strand
ATTATATCGACGTCGATCCGTTTCTGGTCTTAAGTTAAATAATAATTGTAATTCCAATTGATTCGATTCTAATTGTCGTTGATTTTCTAATTCTTCACCCATCATTTGATATGATTGAGCAAACACGTTATATTCTCGCATTATGTGCTCAAGATTTTGCACGATTTCCAAATCCAAATTTGAATTATCATTAAGACGATAATCTATAGATTCATTTGAATCTACAATAAAAAGTTGACCATAAGTTGGATTTTCATTTGGCGCAGCATGCAATGCTGTATTAAATTGATAATATATTTGACCCTGTATTTTAAAGCAATATGGACCAGGTCGTCTATTTTGAAAATTAATCAAATTAGCGTTAAATGATGCAAATGAGAATGAACTATTATAACTACGAATATTTTTGAAAAAACGATTAGATTTTGCATGATTTCCTTCAAATAAAGTATGTAAAAAATGAGGACATATGGGTAATGATTCAAGACATACTGCCCCATGATTACAACAATCATGAAACAAATTTCCTCTATTAATAATTTTTTCAGCTATAAAATGCTTAGCGTTACAGTAAATACACGACACATCTATAGGACCAATATAATGTTCAACTAAATTATCAACTAATATCATATTAATATTTAAACGAGATTGTCCTTTCTTACGTAATCGATAACGAGATTGATGTTCTGCACGTGTAATGCGTTGTATCACTTGATCAACAGACGATGTACCGGCAATACAATTAGTATCAGATTGATATTCTGTATACGTGACATCTTGTATTACATTACTAACAGATGATGTATTGGCAATAGAGTTAGTATCAGATTGATATTCTGTATACGTGACATCTTGTATTACATTACTAACAGATGATGTATTGGCAATAGAGTTAGTATCAGATATTTCATTAATTACTACATTGTTTTTATTAATTGTTTTTTTTGCAATCTGTCGGCGATTGTATTGATTTTGCACTTTTCTCTTACGACGTTGTCGTTGAAATTCCTCTTCTTCTTCTTTCGAACGTTCTACTTTACGTCTTGGCATTTTATTGAAGTATATAAATATCGAAAATATTCAATGAAATTATTACTTCACCAAATAAATACAATAATTATTAAATTACTTATTAAAAAATAAAAATACAAATTTAATCTTTATATTTTACTTTATGTGTGTACGTATTATAAACACACCTAAACACATATAATTAAAATTTTTAAATAATTTTATAATATTACTATAAAATATATAAATTTCGTACATATACATATACAGCAATAATAATCAATTTTATCATCATCATCATCAATATCATCAACAACGACAAAAACAACGTCATCATCATCATATCATCATCATCATCATCATCATCATCATCATATTTTTCTAAATCATGAAAGTAAAAAATTTACACAAACTTGATAATTTAATAATTATTTCCAATTTTTTTCCAAAAGTCTCTTCCAGTACCTTTCAAGAATTGACACACGCTTAAGTCCTAATTGAGATTCTGCTTAAGTATTTCTTTGACACAGAACAAACTGAAAAAAACCATGAAGATACACAAATTTAAAATTTTAGAATATATTTGAATCATAAAACGATAAAGAAATTAAAAGATATATGAAGAATAATGTGAAAAAAGTGAAAAAAACGAGCAAACATGCCTTCTTTCTTATTCCTTTATCTTATTCCTTATTTTTCTCATTATGTCTGAGCTCCAAAGGCCATTGCACGTACAAAAATTTTAATAGTAATCGCAAGACAGTAAAAAAACTAACCAATCATAATCAATAATTCTCCTTGTAGTCAAAGAATAATTGATTGTGGTTGGTCAATTTTCTTACGGCCTTGCGATTACTACTAAAAATTTTGTACGCGCCATGGCCTTTAAAGTATTACATATATGATTTTGACATATGCATACTCGTCATATATAAAATAATAAATATTCTAAAAATATACATGTGGCGTTGTGGCATGTGATTAAAATAAAAGTAATAAAAATTCATACATATATTACAAATATGTTGTTTTGTAATTTTATTATTTTTGTACGAGTTACTACATTAATGAGCAATAATAATAATTAATCATTGTATATGTGTGT
>NW_020212336.1:0-2629 GCF_003070985.1 Temnothorax curvispinosus | reverse complement strand
AATTAAGACGATCTTAAATATAATATATCTGACTATAAATACCGCGCTCTATGACTCTCTTAGATTCCTACTGTCCTTATCTACTATCTAGCGAAACCACTGCCAATTAGGGGATGGGCTTGGAAAAATTAGCGGGGAAAGAAGACCCTGTTGAGCTTGACTCTAGTCTGACACTTCCCTCTTAATGGCAGACATTGTCCTAACACTTATTACTAGAGGAACTCTATAATACAAAATCCCGGTCTCATTTTACGGAAATTCATAAATTATTAAGGTCTAGCTTCCTTTTCAATAGTTCTAGAGATCCTCATATAGATTAAACAAATAGGTCTGTCCATTAAAGCAGAAAAAAATTAGTCCGAACAAACTGCAGAGACGCCAGATTTTCACGCAGCTTCTCACTTTGTCCTGCACGAGTCCGTTGTCATATCTTGTCAGATTTTGCGAGAGCCATAGTTCTACAAAAGTTCTATAAAAAGTTCCGCCATATAAAAATCAAAATTCGGAAAAGACACCCTATTTTGAATAATTACCTGAAAACCTATTTAGAATCTTATTAGCTTGGATCATATTTTGCAGGGCGAAATAAGATCCAAACGCTAATACGATTCCAAATAAATTTTTATTATACTATAGACACTACAGACGCGCGCGCTTCGCGCGCGTCATTTAGCTTTAACATTATAATAATCGCGACACGACGCGGGACGATTAACCTCGCGACACGACGCGAGCTGTCACATCATGACACACACGACGCACTACACGCACGAAACTCGCCACACTCCGCGATGACAGTCCCTCACGGGATGAAGCAAGCTCGCGGCGCGGCAATCAATCGAGATAGCCAATCGGCATCGCGGAAAAGAGGCTTCAATTTTACGATACAAACGAAATTCACTCAGGTAACACGCCTTTTTTATAAATGGAGAAATAGTATAATATATTTTAAATTTCGCGCACTTTTACGTCACTGCGGATGCTCTCTGATGCTCATGTATGTACAATCTGCAGTCTGCCAATATAGCAGATTTTTTAATCCGAAAACTGTCGTTTTTAGCACTTTATAACTTTTGTTGTACATACTTGAATAAGCGACGATTTTAACTTTCATATTCGAATTTAACACACTAAAATTAATATACAATATTGTAAAATTTCAGCTAAATCAGTGAAAAAGCCACTTATTTCCTTCATATTTACCGAAATCATTATTTCCCAAACATTAAAAACCATTTACAGATGTGTTTCTCAATTCACGTTGATTAAAAAAAAAGTTTTTAAAATTATGTCTGCTAATTGTACGCCCAATTAATTTTTATTAATTATAAATCAACTATTATTTTCTAATGAGAATGGGCGCGTTCAGCAGACACAACTGTTGAGTCTCGTCTTATCAACAATCTGCGTTGATTGATTGGTTCTAAAAGTAATAAGAGCCAATCACGTTCGACTGCTACTGAGCGGCTTGATCTGGGGCCCGATTTTCTAAAGTGCTCTTCACACTACATATTGCGGACGCGGATCGGATTGAGATTGCGGATCGCGGATCGTAATCTAGCCAATCATGGACGAGCAGCTCATCTGTGATTGGCTGATATCCGATCCGCGATCCGTAATCCCAATCCGATCCGCGTCCGCGATACGTAGTGTGACACGGGCATAAGGCCTGGTCTACAATGGATGTCGGAAATCGGAGTCGTAAGAAATTGACCAATCACAGTTCATTATTCTTCGACCGCAAGGAGAATAATAGACTGTGATTGGTCAATTTCTTACGACTCCGACTTACGACATCCATTGTAGACCGGGCCTAAAGAGCCATCTACAATGAGTCGCAGTCGCAAGAGTCGTAAAAAATTGACCAATCACAGTTCATTATTCTTCGGACCGCAAGGAGAATAATAGACTGTGATTGGTCAATTTTTTACGACTCTTACGACTACGATTCATTGTAGATGGCCCTTAAGCCTTGTGTACACGATACTAGAAATCGGTCCGAGTTTCGGTTTAAGCCAATGAAACTGCTGCTTTTCTGTAAGAGCTGCAAGTTGATTGGCTTAAACCGAAACTTGGACTGATTTCTAGTATCGTGTACACAAGGCTTAAGCCGTGATCAGACTATGGATTAGGATTGAGATTGGATTGAAATTTGACCAATTAAAGCAAAGTTCACTAAACTTGAAGTTAGTTTTCTTTATTCTGATTGATTAAATTTCAATCCAATCTCAATCCCAATCCGTAGTCTGATCACTGGCTTTAGGGCCAATTTCACCAACCACGGTTAGCTTAACTGTATTGACCAATACTGGTGCTATTCCGAACGCAGCCTTAGTTAACTAAAATGCTATAGTTACGTCCATAGAGATATAAGAATAAAGTGCGCGAGTCATATGCTAGCACGTAAGAGGCTGCGATATAGGAATAGAAAAAGAACGCTGCATATAGGCCCTTTCTGTCTTTGTCTACGCGTGCATGCGAAACATTCTTACACTCTTATATCACAACTACAACTATTCTTATATCTCTATGGTTACGTCACGTTACACTATAGCATTTTAGTTACCACTATTGGTTAAGACCCAGTTTCACAAGTGTCGGTTAACTTTTAATCTTAGATTAACTCACT
>NW_020212335.1:0-1568 GCF_003070985.1 Temnothorax curvispinosus | reverse complement strand
ATAAGGAATAAGGAATAAGGAATAAAGAATAAGGAATAAGGAATAAGGAATAAGGAATAAGGAATAAGGAATAAGGAATAAGGAATAAGGAATAAGGAATAAGGAATAAGGAATAAGAAATAAGGAATAAGGAATAAGGAATAAGGAATAAGGAATAAAGAATAAAGAATAAGAAATAAGAAATCCGGTTCACATTTTGATTTAATATATTGTGTACACCCACACACACCCCCAAGCATCCTTCACATTCTTACTGACTTCCACTCACACCATTTACCTGACCATCCCCCACCCCGCTTCCACCCACCTAAATAAAAAAATCAGTTTATATTTACGCGAATATTAAATTGATTTTAATATTCGCGTACATCCTCACACATCCCCAAGGACCCTTCACACTCTTACTGACCACTACTCACGTCATTCATCTGACCACCCCCCACTTTCTTCCACCCACCTAAATAAGAAATCCGGTTTATATTTTCGATAAATTGATTTTAATATTCGCGGACACCCCCAAGTACTCTCCACACTCTTACTGACTACCACTCACGCCATTCACCTGATCACCCTCTATCCCCTTCTACCCACCTAAATGAGAAATCCGATTCATATTTTTGATAAATTAATTTTAAAATTTGCGTACACCCTCACACACCCCCAAGCACCCTTCACACTTTTACTGACCACCACTCACACCATTTACCTGAGCACTCCCCACTCCCTTCCATCCACTTAAATAAGAAATCTGGCTCATATTTTTGATAAATTGATTTTAATATTCGCATACACATTCATACATCCCCAAGCACCCTTCACACTTTTACTGACCTCCACTCACGCCATTTACTTGACCATCCCCTCACTATATACACTATTATTACATTACATTATCTTTGATACACAGAACTGTGCGATCAAAAATATGCGATGACAGATGCTCACAAAGTAAGCGCAATAAGAGAAGCAATCAGCATCACGAAAAAGAAGTAACAACGAATTCGGCTATCTACTTAACACAGCCTTTTAAAGTGTAGATATAGAAGTTATTTTTACTAACTACAACATAATTAATTTTCTACCAATAAATTGTATTTCTGTTTCATAATATTTTATTGTACGAAGATTTTAAACTTTCTTTATATCTTTTAATTTTTTTTTATGTGATATATATTTGTAAAGCATCAGCATTAATTACTCTAGATTGCGATTACGTCTTATATCAAATATATACAGAGTGTAAAACTAAAAGTGTTGTAGACTATTATTTCTAAAACTAAGGAAAATATAAATTTTTTTTTTTTTTAGAAATAATAGTTTGTAATACCTTTAGCTTCACACCTTGTACATACTGTTTATACGATGCGTAACACTACAAAATGCAAGAAATCAGTAAAAATTACCTTTTTCAAAAAAATAAAAAAAAATGCCAAGTATACGCATAGTGTATGTTGTTACCTTAAAATAACCTGTAAGTAGGTAGTATTTTTATTTAAAAAAAATTAAAACCTACATGATACATGTATCTTTGTATGTATTCCTATTCAAGAGTTTTTCTATTCTAACCC
>NW_020212334.1:0-1117 GCF_003070985.1 Temnothorax curvispinosus | reverse complement strand
AAACATGCCGCAATCTTTACACAGCGTTATTCCAGCGTTCTTTTGCCGATTAAATGATGACCAAACCTTGGAAAAGTTACCTGAATGGATGGATATGCATAAATATTGCTGGGGACAAAAATTTGTACAGAAAAATTACACCGCGATAATCTTATCCAAAAAATGGGCCTGATGTATATTTATACATTTCAAGGAGAACTAGGGCCAATTATTTTGGGAGAACATAGCCATACGCCGTATTTAGGATTCCAAAAGTAAGTATCCTTCTAAAAAGCGGTATCTCTACGTCTCGATAGCCGGTATTTATGACACTGTGACGTTCTGGTGATGCGAAATTACTCGATCCGGCAGAACGCCTTCGTTGATAGGTTCTTCTTCTGCGGTTAAGGAGGTAAAACTCCAGGATAATTAACAGTTCTCGGCGATGTGGATTGTGGCTTCTCAGATCCGTTCAGGATATCAGGTATTCAATGATCTTTTGAACTTTTCTCCAAGATTTAAGAGTATAATTTTTATTACAAAACTTTTGATACAAGTGTTTTATGTAACGGCGGAACAAGTATAAGATATGTAGTTGCTTTCTTGGCTCGCTCCACTCTCTGCATTGGAGGCGGAAAATTTACTTTTAAATTAAATTAAATTAAATTAAATTATTACACAAATGCATTTATTAATTCACAAATTATTGCACAGCACAAAATACTTACACCGTTGCACGGATAAGTAATTTTGAGTTGCATCTTGCCCACACTTGTTAAAAATATCTGCCTCTTCTTCTTTGGTGGACTCTGGGTCGGTAAAACTTCCGTCTTGATGTCCAGATTTTCAATGTCACCACGGGAACTAAACCGGACTCCGGTACGTTCTCGTGATTGCTTGCTTCCACGAGACGCGACCTGGTGGATGAGTCAGATTGTGGTTCATCCCATGCAGGCTGCTCGCGCCTTCGGACTTTTTTTTTGTCCAATTCCATTGTTATTCCCACGACTAAGGGGAATAACAGGTCAAGGAATGTTTGAGGATGTTTATATATATAAATACAATATTTTAGAAGGATACTTACTTTTGGTATCCTAAATACGGCGTATGGCTATGTTCTCCCAAAATAATTGGCCCT
>NW_020212333.1:0-6165 GCF_003070985.1 Temnothorax curvispinosus | reverse complement strand
ATAATTAATCGACACAATCAGAGAGTTTCTCTGAGATATTCGTAAACTGCGATATGAAAGTTAAGGTTTCTCTGGGATATTCGTAAACTGCGTCGTAGTGAAATGCTGTGCCAGAGATTCTGGAATATTTATCACAGTAGGTTGCGCCGAAAGTATAAGCTGAAATAAATATCAGTGATATATTTGTATGATATTTGTTTTCAGTGAAAGATTAGTTTTTAACATAAATTACAATCCTTGTATAATTTTAATTTAAATATAAAAAGTAAATAAAATGCAAACAGCAGGAATAGTTTTTAGTTGTTAAAAAATGTATCCGGCACAAACGCTTTATAGCTTATATCTGTAATATATATGTATATTAACTAAAATTTAATTACTAGCTTACCTTGTTCTTATTACTCATTAGGTCATAATTCTGCTCTAGAATCCGTTTTAATGTGCTATCTGTAGCAAGATCATCGCCTGGTTTCATACTGGCTCCAGATTGGCTATCACCACCCACTGTGTTCATCGTCACTTGTTTCACTCATGTAATCAGAACTACTCTCTGTATCATCTTCTATGTTTACGTCCTATAAATTACAAATGTAATTCTTATAAACTTTTCTTACTTTCGCAGTCCTCGATCTGCAATATCATACGGATAAATTAAATCATGCAGTAAATTAAACCTTTCATAGCGCGGCAACGTTAAGAAAATTACGCCCTCACAACACGATAGTCAATCAGCGTTACACACATTTTTCAAATTATTGCTACTATCTCTTTCTGTTATTAAATTATAAAAGTTCTGAAACGTCCAAAATCAAATTTGTAACTTGAAAATGAAACTTACTTCCGTATAATAATCAGCGTGTTGGCCTGAACTGCCATCTTCGGAAATTCCGGTCGTAGATGATGCAGCTCGATTGCCACCGCTTCTCGCTCTACGACAAGGTTCTTGATGCTCTGTTTCGTTTCGATTAAGCGCTTTGACATCTTATGGCTTCTCTTTTTGCGTTTGTCCCAAGACAGATTCCAACCCTTACACAATGATAAAATATATTTATATTTCTTTAATGTGTACTTTAATATGATTTGTACAAGATTAAGTAGCTTCGCTAATGCTTTTCTAACTTACTTGGAAGTGCATGAAGTATTCCACTGCTTTTCTACCTCTTAATGACATCAATGACATCAAGCAACTGCAAACAATTTTATAGTTAGTTTAAACTGCGAGTTTCCGTACGATGACAAAATTACTTATATCTACTTGTACATACAATATAAGTTTATTTCTATATTTCATAAATCTGTAATTTGATGTAATTGTTCAAATACAACTTTAGTAGGTTACCTCTCTACTTTTGCAATCTATATCTCTTTCATATTGCAAGGATACTTGTTACTAAGTTCAGAAATTATAAATTTGCATTTTACACTTACCTATATTTTTGCACGTGAAGTGTAGCCATTCGTATGTATTTGACCGAAAATGAATGTCCGGAAAAGAATCTACCATATGAAATCGTTTGTATTTCGTATGAAGACTTTTGAAGTGCAATTGAAAAGGTTTGTGAGTCATTCGTTTAATTGTAATTAATTAATTATTTTTACACCATGCATTTAGCCGAAATAGATAAATTAATAAAAGTTTTTATACGGAATCGTTTGTATTTTGTATGAAGAGTTATGAAGTGTGATTATAAAGGTTTGTGAGTCACCCAGATAATTTTAATTAAATATTTATAAACTCGGTAATTAGCCGAAATATAGATTTTTAGTTATTCATGTTAAAAGAAGAAGGCGCTAGTGTTCCCGAAGGTCCGTCTGCAATCAGAATTAATATGAACGTTTTAAAAATTATTTTATACTGAAATAAATAAATATACAGGCTAATAAGCCTGTAGCTATAAGCGATAGTTGCTAATTAAGTTTGTAAAGATGTACCAGCTGTGCAGGGTGAAGAGCAGGTTATCTCAAACGCCCTGCCACAACCCAATTAAATAAGAGACTCAAATGTCATTACCGCTGAGAAGTACTTTTTGCCATTTAAGTTAGCATGTCAGAGCAACCGGATTGTCCATTGCGTTCCACCTTGAATTTTTTTTACAGTCGTTTATTAGGATTGCCCTACTTTTAAATTGAGCACTTTTAAATGTATTATTATTAAACTACCGATATCGATATATTATTACTATTATTAGCAATTTAATATTAAAACTTGGCAGAGTGACGTAAACTAATTCGCTCATAGTATTATAACAAAGTATTATGCGTTCAAATTCTCGAAAGCTAATAGCCTCTTTATTATGTTCTCTCTTTATGTCGATCGATTCAGATAAAAATCTCCGAAGTCTTTTTCTCTCGCGATATTCCTAGAGTAAAACTGTACAAAAGCTCTACGAAATTAGCGATATTTTTCACGGATCTGGTTCGAGTCTCGGCTCTTAAGGAAAGTGCGCATGTAGAAAGAGTACGCTAACACAGTTTATCCTGCTAAATGGTTATCAATTCTCTATAAGTTCTGTATTGCATATAAATTATAGAATATCTAAACGTTTCTTTTTTTTTCGATGTCCTGTGACATTGTACAATAGAGTTACAAATAAAGATAAAGCCACACTTTACGTATAATCTGATTCAGTCTTTGCTAATGTTACATAATAACGTGCGAAAGAACTAACAGTTAGACTATTTAAGAGGCTACTTAAGAATTTTAATTGATACTGGAAGCATAAAACTGTTCAGCTAGCTTTACACAAGATATTGGTCTTCTTCTTTATGAAATCGTCAAATTATGATTATGATACATTTCTACATTATCACCAGCATCGAATCTAATCTTATTTATCGTGATACTCTTGAGAAACTGTTAATCCATTGTCTTAACTCGATCGCGGCGCAGAACTGCGTCCACCAATATTGTTCTTCTCCCTCCAATCGATTCCCGTAAAAGCTGTCTACATATTGAACAGTCGATACAACGACGGCGGATTAGTCTGAAATTAAGCACACGTTAACAATCACTCTTCTTGCTAAAATCACAATTCTCTTTTCAATCGCATACCTTGATTATGACATACCTGTAGACCAGCACGGGAGTCAGATTGTCGGCAGCAGGTATGCCTCTTTCCGAAGCCATGGAAAAGAGATTCATGATGGTAGTCGCGCAACAATACACACTGCAACTTATCCCTAGGAGTCTTATACGCCGATATCACAGCCAATTCAGCCTGCGCCCATGACCAGGGGCATTCGTAATGATAAACTTTTGAAATGCGTAGGTCCCTGTGATTTGAAGTTACGACCTTTGCCAACTTATTGATATGACCGTGAAAAAGCTGGTCCCTATATACATCTCCATCTTCATTTAGATTTAGATAGAGCGCATTGTGGTATACCCGTGCCATGACGGTTCTTTCCACCACGACTCTCGCCAAATCTAACTGGTTGGCGCTTGCCGCTGAAAGTAAGAAGTAAGTTCAGACGTCTCTGAGCACTCCGCTAAGATCAATTGCGAGATAAACAATTATATTCATGTACATTGCCAAATCGGATCGTTGTCCATTTCCACGTGGACCTTCCCTAGAAAATTATCCACGAGATCCTGTTTCTCGTCAGCTAGCGTAAGCTTTTTAAACTCTTCGCAGGAGGAAAGCTTTCTTTTTTTCCAAAAATACCCTCACACAAATGGATACAAGATGATTATTGATAGCATCCCGATCGCACTTAACTCGCACGCATAATCTGAAAAATATTATTATTAAACGGTTAACATCTTACATTTACTTATACATTACATACAAAAATGATATTTATATATAAACAGTACCTATCTAAGTGAGCTAATGTCGACAGCAATCCCTGACGACATCTGATTAAATATGCGATATAAGGAGATCGCTTTTGATAATCCTCTCGAAGTGATTTGAAGAGCTTTCTACATCCATCGTCATTAAATAGACGCACGCAACGTAAAGTTTCATGAAGATGAGCTAGTTAGACTTAGCTAACTAAGACGTAGCTCAGCTTCAGTTGTGCCGTTTGCTATGACAGAACTCTCCTGCTGATGTTCCCCATCAAGCCTCACGTTCTCTTCCTCCGCCTGAGTCTCCATTCGCGCGAAGATCACGTTGATCATCTGCATGAGAGTCGCACAGGCTGTTGTTTGATTCACCAGGTTGCGCGACGACAAGTAAACGTTGTAAACAGTACAAATTGTTAACAGTACCGTATCCTCGTATACCTCCACATGCTGGCTTGTCATTACAGTCAGCAGAGCTTTAATAATCTGCAGCTGCACACTCTCATCGGTCTGTGGACCGGTGAAGCAACCGCAAATTGTCTCGACAATGCGCACAATCAGCAGCTTGTTAGGCTCCGTTGAATCAGGCACATTGCCAGTGAGATGGCTATATGCGATTAACTTCTGCAGGCAGTCCAGTGCTGTGTCACCACAATCCGTAGTGACTAGCTCTGACATGCTGACTCAAATGGTAAGAAGTACTTCTCAGCGGTAATGACATTTGAGTCGTTCTTAATTGGACTGTGGCCCAATTAAGGGCGTTTGAGATAACCTCTTCACCCTGCACAGCTGGTGTACATCTTTGATCTCGTTACGGAGGTCCTCTGCAAGATGGAAATATGAGTGACAAACTTAATTAGCAACGAACTATCGCTTATAGCTACAGGCTTATTAGCCTGTATATTTATTTATTTCAGTATAAAATAATTTTTAAAACGTTCATATAATTGCAGACCTTCGGGAACACTAGCGCCTTCTTCTTTTAACATGAATAACTAAAAATCTATATTTCGGCTAATTACCGAGTTTATAAATATTTAGTTAAAATTATCTGGGTGACTCACAAACCTTTTTAATCACACTTCATAACTCTTCATACAAAATACAAACGATTCCGTATAAAAACTTTTATTAATTTATCTACTTCGGCTAAATGCATGGTGTAAAAATAATTAATTAATTAGAATTAAACGAATGACTCACAAACCTTTTCAATTGCACTTCAAAAGTGTTCATACGAAATACAAACGATTTCATATGGTAGATTCTTTCCCGGACATTCATTTCCGGTCAAATACATACGAATAGTGTAGCCAGGTATTAGGCATAAACAAATTTGATAAATAAATTGAAAATAGGTTAAGCACGTTTCCCGTGTTGATAAACTATTACGTAATGCGTTCCGAAACCACCACATATTCTACATCTCACCCCTACTCTCCGGCAGCTAAACGATATACAGTTTTTCGCTTTTTTTAGCGAAACCGTGATCTAACAAACGTTTTACTTAGTATATTCGAAACTAACAAACGATTCCGCATCGATTGACCACGGTTTGAATCGAAAATTGTAAAGAATTTTATATTTACCGGCTAAATTAACACTAAAAATTATTTTCGTGATTACGTAAAAACTATTAACTAACAAACGTTCTAATTAGTCTAACAATCAATAACAAACGACTAACAATCGATTCGTAAAAAAAAAATGTCAAAATTGTCCGGCTAACTTCTATGACCTATAGCGTTTTTTCTTGGCTGCACTACCGCCCTGCACTGCCCTGCACTACCCAATAGCGTTGCACTAGTGTTGCACTAGTGTTGCACTAGTAGGCGATAGTGCAGCCAAGAAAAAACGCTACTAGTTTACACCGATCACTTGATACGCGTATTAAATAGTAAATAACTAGTAAATAAGTCGGATTATTGGCTGATCAGTTCAAATATACTATTTGATACGCGTATCAAGGGATCGGTGTAAACTAGGCCTATGAGGTCTTAACCTCTATGAAGTTGGCCGGACAACTTCAACGTATCGAACTTTCATTAATTGGAATCGATTGGTGGTCGTTTGGTGGTCTTTGGTAGTCTAGTCCGATCGTTTGGTGGTTAGTCGTTTTCCTGTAAAATAAAAATGAAATTTCCGGTGTGAAGTTAGCCGGACAATTTTTATTTTTCAACCAATTTAACTTTTTTATAGCTCATTCGACGCGGAATCGTTTGGTGGTCACGAATATCACCGGTAAAACGTTTGGTGGTCAACCGTTTTCCCAGAAAATAGAAAAAACCGTGTGCTCACGCCATTGGTCGTATGACTCTGTGCTATTAGTCAGAAAAATTGTATTTGGCACCCAAATTGACTTTGATAGGGCTCAA
>NW_020212332.1:0-1530 GCF_003070985.1 Temnothorax curvispinosus | reverse complement strand
AAGATGCCGTATGAAGATGCGGACATTAAATCGTAGAGGAGAAGAGGGATTATTTGCAGTCGAATGCGCGTCGTTTCCTCTAACACCCAGTAAAGGATACCGGGTATAAGGTCGCTGGAGAAGAGAATGTAAGATATACAGATTAGCAGGAGATTGTGCGTCTTCGGGTATACAGATTTTTCTTTACTGACGGAGGGCCAGACACCGAGCGCGAGCAAAATATTACGAGTCGGTTGCGTGATGTACAAAATGTCATTCTGATAATGCACGTTTTGCGGCATTTCTAAGTGAACTTGGCCGAATGTCCTGCGGATACTCCCGAGCTCTATCTGTCTACGTGCACTTAATGCGAGACCTGAACGAGAACTGAATCGTTACCGCGATTGTCGAAGGGCAATACTGCCAAGTCAACTCGTCGCTCGCGCATGTGCTTGCGCATTTTAAGAATTTAAACGTGTTCCGTCGCATGAGAGAAGAGAACAAAAGTTGAAAAGTTTGTAAAGGGAGTCCTTTATCGGGGGAAGGGGGGGGCGAAATTGCTTTCCATGAAATGTATTCTTATCCGCTTACGTGCGTTGACTTTTACAGCGACTAGGAAAATCATTACATTTAACTTTCTTCCTTTCTGAATTCTAACTTGCAATCATAATGTTGACTGTGTAGCTAACAATTTGATGATATCCTGCGAGGGCTCGTTTTAACTACGTAAATATGCATGTCGATCGTCACAGTAAGATCGCTATTATTTTTATAAAGCCACTTACTTGAATTAAATAATCGAATAATATATTCTGCAAAGTATCTTATTTTGTTTCAGAGAAAGAAGACACGCTATTAAATATTTGATAAATAAATATATTATAATATTTGTGAGAAATTTCATTATTATGCACAGCACATTCTCCGTGAGACTCGCGTTATTATCTAGTTGTTCTTACTGCACGTTCTAATACTTGAATGATTAACAAATTACATACTTTATTTGATGAACATCATATCGTTGTTTAATCGGCAACTGTGCGAAATATATTAAAATACACAACTGCTGATTTGATCACCTAAATAATTAATAAATATTTATTATTAAAGTCGAGCAGAGGCCAAATGCCGAGTATTCGTGGAAGAAAATTACTTTGCTTGGTAAAGTATTCTACATCTTGCTCGTAATCTTTATTTGGATGTTTCTCTAAAAGGAAATTCATTATGAAACTATAGGGAGTTTATAATGGAACGTTCTCTCTCGCGATAAAAAATAAGAAGATATTGATAATATTTTGCGATGCTTTCGTGCTTGTAAGCCGCAAGTTCGATCGCTATAATACTGATCGTTACGCGCTTGAAATCGACCATCTCACGCATGCGAAAACCGCTATGTGCACGTTCGCCTTTTGCATCAATTTTTCACGTCATGATAACTTGACGATGGCAAAAAGAAACTTCGAAATGATCGCTGTATGTGCTGCAGCCTTCCTGGTTAGAACTTGAACCTGAACGCGAGGGTTGACTTTCTAGAAAATGAGAAGTTATACG
>NW_020212331.1:0-1651 GCF_003070985.1 Temnothorax curvispinosus | reverse complement strand
ACATTGAACTACGTGGCCAATGTCTATAAATATGTAGGTAATGTCCACGATTTTGTGGTGCTCTTCCGTGCTATGTCTACGACCTCGTGGTAACAGAGAGAAGCCTCTCTGATGGTAATGTCCACGATATTGTGGTGCTCTTCCGTGCTATGTCTACGACTTTATATAATTATCGTAAAATAATTAATAAATAACAAATAACAAAAACACAAACAACAAAAAAATAAACTGACTCTTTTACAATCATTTAACACATAGTAATTATCTTAATCTACCATACTACTTACTATGTTCTCTCACTATTCTGTATTAAGGATCTTATCTCTAAACTTTTTAAACAACCCAGCAAACGCAAAAGGATTAAAAGATATTAAAATTTTTAATACCTTTGAATCCCTTTTTTGGGGGAATTAGATGAAATTAGATGAAATCCAAAAAAGAAATTTTCAATTTCATCTAATCCTATGGAATCTGTAAAGGTTATAGAATTGCATGGCATTAGATGGTTTAGGAAACGTCTTGCGCCTCCTCCGTAAGGGCATTACACGCACTACTGCCGACGGGCAATTAGCCCAAAAATTAGATTTGTAAGATCTGTCAGGCCCCGTAGGGGGTCCCTTTACATAGCAGTCGAGACGAAACTTTAAACTCGAGAAGATGCCCCGGCGATGCGACGCCTAGCGGCGTCGACGCGAACTGCCGGTAATGCAGATACCGCGCGGGCGTGTACTATTGGTGGCGCGTACCACCACAGAGTTCAACACGGACACTTTTCAATCCCTATCCTGGCATTCAATGGTATTCATTTTATTGTCAGAATAGACGGAATTCAATGGAATTCAATACGGAAATTTTTAATTCCTAGTTTGGCATTAAGTGGTATTCATTTCGTTAACGGAATCAATGGTATTCAATAGAATTCATCACGAAACTTTCCAATCCCTAACCTGGCATTCAGTCCTTACTGAAAAAAATCACGTCACGAAATCACGTCATGAAATTGCATCACGAAATCACGTAACGAAATTACGTAATTAATGACATAATTAATCACGTAACGGATTGTTCCAAATCGGTACGTGATTTTAAAAATCACGTAATTTAAAAAATTACGTAATGCTGGGAAACACATTTTTTTTAAATCTGGATAAAGTTATATAGGAACTACAAAGTTTAATTGCTTTCTTCGTCGTAACTTATGCATGTAAAACATGATTTAAGCAAAATAAGTGGTTCTAAATAAAAAATCAATACTGTATATTAATTATATTGTCTATAATTTTATTTTTATGAGTCAACTTTTTAAGTATATAAGTGAGTATAAAAGTGCATAAGTATAAGTATATAAGTGAGTATATCAATATATAATAATATAATAAAATAAATAGCATATATAACATAGACAACTTAGATATATGTTATGGTAACGTTAACAAGGTTAACTCATTTTAACATTGGTAATATGGTAACACTAAACTTAATCACTATCCGATAATGATTCACTGGAATTTGAATCATCGCTACTTTGTGAAGAATTGATGAATTGGGCGATGTTGGGCGTCAATGACGTTTTCTTTGTTTTTCTTCTTCTTCTGCAAAACATGTTTAACATTATTATTATTAAGGTGTTTTTAATTTTTTAATAGTAACT
>NW_020212330.1:1405-3465 GCF_003070985.1 Temnothorax curvispinosus | reverse complement strand
GACGCATAATCCCACTTCTGCAGCAATTGTGGAAATTGATAAATATTTGGCTGAACCGCACATTACTAGGACAAGCGATCCTCTGATTTGGTGGGAAACAAGAAAAATGTTGTATCCAAATTTATATAAATTAATGCTTAAGAGGCTCTGCATCACTGCAACTTCATTCCCGTGTGAAAGAATATTTTCTAAAGCAGGGCAAAGTTGTAATGAAAAACGTAGCAGATTGACGACAAAAAAAATAAGCCAAATAATTATCATAAATCACAATATCGATTTATTATAAGTCACGGTCGGTCTCGCTCCGAGTGCACTTGGCGCGAGACACTACCGTGTCTCGCGCCAAGTGATATATATATAAACACACCGTTTATTTAACATACATTTTATCTCGTTTAAAGCAGCCATGCAATAAACAAATTTAGTGCGACTAATACATATATAGATGCCTCTGCATCTTTGTTAAAGAGTTACATCGCGTACCGTGTATTTTTATGAAGCTTAAAGCGTGCGTACGTAGCGTAGCGAAATGTAAAAGTTATCGATTTTCGTGTACAATGCAGTTGTTGAAATGTATCGAGATATTTTGTTACATAAGTGTATGCTGTTGAAACGTGCAATCGAAGTATACCAACGTGTATTAGAAATCTCGATTTGTACTTCCATATTAAAGATCAGACAAGTTAAGTATATTCCTAAATGTTTGCTTGTAACATTTATACGTTACGATATGATATGTACACGCGCGTTTTACACACATATCTAAATAATAATGGATATAATCGAATCCGATTCGCATTCCGAGAAGGTATTTGTGTCCAATAAACAGCGTGCTCGTTTCAAGTGTTCAACGCACGCAGTTACTTTTTTTTAAAGATTTAGAAGAGTATAAAAAAAAATATATATATACACACGTTCTTTTTGTTCGATTTTTCATATCTAAACAGCCTTTTTATTACATATAATTTGTTACATATCGTTTGAAAAATTATAAAGCTTTAAAAGCGGGATGATATTGTTACGCGATATACTATAAAAGAGAGAGAGAGAGAGAGAGAGAGAGAGAGAAAGAGCGGGAGATTTATACATTATATTTCCGTCTGTTACAACTCGACTAAACGTTATATTTCGCGTAACCGGCGTAATGTCATTTCTTCCACTTTATTTTAGTCGTCCAACTATTCTTATGCGTACTTTATTAAGCAAAGGATCTTAATATACGTTTAGATCGAACTAACAAGGCACGTAACATTTTTATCCTTGCACCTTGCAACTACACGATCGGTCCGCGACACGCAGACGCGGTCGTGAACGTCGCGTTTTACATTACGTTAAATTTTCGCGTTATAGAAAGCAGCGTAGTGTACATACTTTGTCGCAAATGAATCAAAATAGTTGATAAGTTTATCTCTTTGTTGCTACCGCTCTGGTACTGATGTTTGACGAAACGATCGGACTGTAGGATAAGACTCTATCAATGTTAAGAATAAAATATGTATTACGTTAAGAGACCAAATGTTGCATTGACAAAAGACGATGCTTTGTACTCCGTCCAAAAATAAAGCACAATTATATAAAAACAGACGATTTATATTATATCTACGTTATTACTGCACTGAATAATTTCGTAGCTATTTCAAGTAAGAGAATCTTCGGAAAAGCAATGATCTTTGGCAGCAAAAAGAAAAGAAGATTGCGATTAGGATTTACGAACATTTTTTGCCAAGATGGCTGCAGTGAGTGAACAGGAACCTTAATATTTTATCTTTTAGACCTGTTAATAAGGTAAATAATAAGGTAATTAATAAGGTTAATTATAGTTAAGTCTATGAATATAATAATATTAAGTAACTCAAAACAATCTAAAGTTCAAATTAGTATAAAATCTGTAATGAATACTGCATGCTCAAATGTAAATTTTTTTTTATTTTGTAGAAAAAAATGTTAGATAAAGAAAAAATTTTGCTATTTTTATAATTCTTTTTCTCTATAACATTTCTTTATTTAATATTTGTTAGTAGGTAAGCTAGGCCGGTTCTAACCATGGAGCAATGAGGGGG
>NW_020212330.1:431-1305 GCF_003070985.1 Temnothorax curvispinosus | reverse complement strand
ACCGCATGTTTCGGGCGCCGCGGGGAAGGGGGAGGGGGGAACCGCATGTTTCGGGCGTCGCAGGGGAGAGGGAGGAGGGAACCGCGTGTTTCGGGCACCGCGGGGGAGGGGAAGGGAGGAACCGCGTTTTCCGGCGTCGCGGGGGAGGGGGTCCGCGTTTTCCGGAGGGCAAGGGGCGACCGCGTTTTCCGGCGCCGCGGGGTGAGGGGGTCCGCGTTTCCGCCACGCCGCGGGGCGAGGGGGGATCCGCGTTTTCGCCGCGCCGCGGAGCGTTCGCGTTTTCGGGCGCCGCGGGGCGAGGGGACCCGCGTTCGCGTTTCGCCGCGCCGCGGAGTCCGCGTGACGTCACACGGCACGCTCGCGTTATCCCCCCCTCGGTGACGCTCCCTCCCCCCGTTTGCGCGAGTCTTCTCGTTCGCGCGGTCTCTTTCCCTCGCGCGTTCTCGCTCGCGATCGCGTATCTTTTCTTTGCCAACGATATTTAATCGTTCAGATCTTCGCAATATTTAATTTTTAATATTACATTAAGGTAAACGATAAACGAAGACAGCTTTATGACAGGAAATGGGATGAACGGTAAATGAAGAGGAAAAACTTTTTAACCATATTGTATGTATAAAGTACTTTATTTGCCCCTAAGGGGCCTTAAAGGGCGTTTTTGAGGCACGTACCCAAACCTTTACAGCTTCCTATACTTCTTCCTCTTTTCACACATCATTGGCGTTTTTCAGGAACGTACCCAAACCTTTACAATTTTTGCGCTTCCTAATCCTGCCTGTCCTCTCTCTCTCGCTCTCCCGCTCTCTCGCTCGCTCCCCTGCGCCTCTCTCAATCGCTTCTCGCTTAATCGCTATATCTTATATCTAACTTAATT
>NW_020212330.1:0-331 GCF_003070985.1 Temnothorax curvispinosus | reverse complement strand
CTTCTATTTTCCTCTTTTTCCCAATACAGTCCTTCCCTAATTTCATTACCTAGTCTGAACCTTGCGACCCTACTCCACCTTTCTTCTTCCCAGTTTTTCTCTTAGTATCCTGGAATCCCGTCCTTCCTTATAAATTTATACCACTTGTTGTATTTCGAGTCTACGATCTTTTCCATCCTTTCTTGTTTTTGCTTCGCCTTCTCTCTGCTCTCCAGATTTTCCACTTCTAACTCTTCCTCCTCCTCAGCTCTCACCCCCAGCTCTTCCAGATAACTTTTTCTTTGTTGTTCCCACTTTCCTATTATCTTCCCCTTCTTCCATCTCTCTTTCA
>NW_020212329.1:0-3943 GCF_003070985.1 Temnothorax curvispinosus | reverse complement strand
GCCGACGCGCTAACGCATATGAACGCATACGCCGACTTTCGAACCGGCTATGGCTATGGCTATGCTTATGTATGCGCTCTTCTACCCGCCCGAAGCTGGCCGAGCCGCGCCGAGTCGCCGCCGAGCACCCAGCGCACACGTACACGTACCGGGTGGTAAAAAATTATATGTCATGGCTTTGACAGATGATTCTCCAGATCGAGATCGGTAAAGATCTGAAAAAAGTTGCATCCGCAAAATTGATCTTGACCTTGAAATTTAAGGTCAAACTTTTTTATTGGCTTAAAAAATTCTGCTCATCAAAAGAAACAAAAGTCTTAAAGAGACCATAGGTCGCAAATAAACCCTTCAACCCAAAAGAAAATCATAAAGTTGAAAAAATTGGGATATGTGATTTTGTCGCGAATATTGATAAAAGAAGTTCTGTCTTTCTTTATCGATAAACTGACAAATCAATTCATGCTTTTCTTTTCCCTCAGGAACAGAGAAAACTCATGTTCCGCTACCAACATAAGCAGTCTATGTTAATATGTCTATGGTTTAAATTGATTTATCATTTATATCAATTATATTAATATATGTGGCGGCTGGCCCTATCGCGCCTAAGAGCCTTGGCACATAGAAAAACTTAAGCAGTAAAACTTAAGCAGTAAGAAATCAACAGTATGGATTCGCTACCGCTTAGGGCCGTGTCTTAAGTTCTTGACTGTGATTGACTGATTTGCTTACTGCTTGAGTTTTACTGCTTAAGTTTTTCTATGTGCCAAGGCCTTAAAGCACGGCGGCCCAGCCACTACTACTCGCAAACGCTGGATAGCGCTAGGTGGCGCCGCAATGCACGAAAGCTTCCCACGGCGCTCCATAGGCGGCGTCAGGCGCGAATTTAACTCGTATATAAAGAGGTCATGAGAGCCAACTAGACACTTGTTCTTTTGCCACGGTACGCGGCCTAGAGAACCTTACGGCTTAATTACAAAATATCGTCGGTATCTCACTCTGCCTTTGATTTGGAAACGCTTACGATGGAACGTCGTTTGCGACATCAACGTAGGCGAATGCATAGAGATGGTCGTGACCAACGTCTAATGCTCCGAGCAATTGACCAAGCCCTCGGAAATTATGCACGAGCACGCGAAATTTATGCCAATTTTCTACAAAATCGCGTTAACGGACGACGGGTACGCCCTTGTGAAATTCCAGATCGTCGAGAATTTCAACGCCTTGAAGAACGTTTTGAGGACCAAGAGCGATTTGAAATGCGGGCCGCTGGTCATCATAGAGCAGGACGACCTCGAATTCATTGGCAAACCGAAGAGCGGGTCATTGCATTGGCACGAGCTTTTCCCGTCATGGGTTTACGGCGTATAGCGGCACGCGTAGGCATATCGCACCCGACAGTGCTTCGCATAATACGCGAAGAGGGCTTGCGGCCTTACCGGGTGCAAATAGTGCAGGAATTGCGGCCTAGAGACCGTTATGCTCGCAAAGAATTCTGTCGGTGGATGTTACAAAAACTCCGTAATGATCCCAACTTTTTAGAAAACGTGCTGTTCACGGATGAATCTAGTATTTCTAGCACGAGCATTTTGAACAGACAGAATGTCCGTATTTGGGCTTATCGGAACCCTCACGCCATGCTACAGCGTGTTCAACAGGGGCGTTTCGCGATTAATGTCTGGGCAGGAATTATTAATAATAGTTATATTGGTCCCGTTTACCTGCCATTGCGACTGACAAGCGCGCATTATCTTACATTTTTGCGACATGACCTAGTGCGTAGAATGCGACAAATTATTCCCCGTGAGCGCCGCAACCGCGTTTATTTCATGCATGATGGCGCACCACCACATTTTGGTAGGCAAGTTCGTGCTTTTCTTTATCAGCTTTTCGGAACCCGGTGGATAGGACGCAGACCTGCACCACATTTGTGGCCACCTCGCTCTCCCGACCTAAATCCTCTAGATTTTTTCTTTTGGGGAGCTCTGAAAGCATTTGTTTATAGGTCGGGCATAGCGGTCAGAACAGCTGAAAATTTAAGACAGCGCATCGATGAGGGAGTAGTTAGATTGACACGAAATGAAACTATTCTTGCCAGAGTGAGGTCTAATTTAAAGGCAAGACTACAAGCTTGCTTGCGAAATGGAGGACGTCACGTGGAAGCCGGAGAACAAGCACGTATGCTGAGAGCCATCGGTGTGAACGGAACGGTTCTCTGGGTACCCAGACGTAGAAGACGTCGTCAAAATGCAGCGCATGACTAGATTCGCGACACACACACACACACACACGACAGAGAGGGTTTGGAGTCATTAAATACCGTAGAAGTGACGAACCGCGGGGTCCTGATCTCTGCGTGACACACACACACACGCACACACACACACACACACACACACACACACACACACACACATTAACATAGACTGCTCATGTCGGTAGCGGGACATGAGTTTTCTTTGTTCCTGAGAGAAAAGAAAAGCATGAATTGATTTGTCAGTTTGTCGATAGAGAAAAACAAAACTTCTTTTATCAATATTCGCGACAAAATCACATATCCCAATTTTTTCAACTTTATGGTTTTCTTTTGGGTTGAAGAGTTTATTTGGGACCTATGGTCTCTTTAAGACTTTTGTTCCTCTTGATGAGCAGAATTTTTTAAGCCAATAAAAAAGTTTGACCTTAAATTTCAAGGTCAAGATCAATTTTGCGGATGCAACTTTTTTCAGATCTTTACCGATCTCGATCTGGAGAATCATCTGTCAAAGCCATGACATATAATTTTTTACCACTCGGTACACGGCTCCGTCAGCTGTGTGCGTGTCTACACCAGGCGCGCAGGCAGCGGGCAAACAGCACCATTGGCACCTCTGAACACAGCCCTTGTCAGTATGTTACCACGGAAATTCCCCATAAGCTGCTCTTACTAGTGAGAATCGTTTGTCCCAAAGTTTAGCCTAATTACGTAATGAATCTCATTAAAATTAGGCTCATTTTAATCAGTAAGATCAGCCGCAAGCTGGTACAGAGCCGGATTTTGGCTCTTAAAAATTTATTATAAATAAAATACGGACTCGCAGCTGACCCAACCTGACCCGTGTCTAGCTGCGCGTTTCCCCACATTTATTATAAATTTTATTTCGATCCTTTTTCCAAAATCCGACTCTGTACCAGCTTGCGGCTGATTTTACCGATTAAAACGAGCATAAGTAAAATGAGATTCGTTAATTAATTAGGCTAAACTTTGGGAAAAACGAATCTGTAATTCCCGACCGGCCGACAGAGGTCTCCACTCTTACTCCTGTCGACCCTTAAACGTTTCAAACGTTGCTTCAATTGCATGAGTAGCAATCACTCGGTACGGGATTGTAAAAGTAAGTACGCGTGCCGCTCGTGCAATCAGAGGCATCATTCAATGCTTCACGTTGATGCGGAGACAAGCTCTGATTCAACGACGATAACGACATCGGCGTCGCAAGCGTCCCAATCAAGCACACCGAAGGTCGAGGTACTTTCGCTATTTGCCGCCGCGCAACATAGTCGTAATTCACAAGTTCTTTTAGCCACTGCATGGGTTAGGGTGAAAGTTTCCTCCGGTCGCGTAGCGACGGTAAGAGCCCTGCTCGACCAAGGCTCTCAAGCCACGTTCATATCAGGGCATTTAGCTCAATCCTTGTACGCAAAACGCATTCGGATGTCGATCTCAATTTCGGCCGTCGGTGGCACTCACGTAGGTAAAGTACGCCACGCGGCGTCAATCATAATCGCTCCGCGCGATTCAGACAATCTATCTCTGTGTACCTCTGCGTATATTCTCGATTCCTTGACGGCATACGCGCCTCGATGCGATGCCGATTCATCATGCCTCGCACATCTCTCCGATTTAGCCTGGGCAGACACGAACCCGAGCAGTTCCGATCCAATTCACATTTTGATTGGCGCGGAT
>NW_020212328.1:9729-10398 GCF_003070985.1 Temnothorax curvispinosus | reverse complement strand
CGCTTTATCCGCTCCATGGGACGGTAGGACCGTTTGGCGACGCGTACTGAACACACGCACACAAACACGCTTGTGACGCATGCACCTAAAAGGGCAAACGTCATAACCTCCAAAGTGAAGCCAGTTGTACGGCAAAAAATCTATGTTGAGATCGAGATCGCCAAGGTATTCGCCACCGCTTAATCTAGATCCAAATCACCTAGATTACCCCGAGAACAGTGTCACCACGTCGATTTACATTTCAGATCCAGATCGCCCTCGTTTTCTCCTCGAAGAGGATCATTTCGCTTGCATTCGCCGAAGAATTTTTGTGACTTTTGTGTGACATCGGTGTACGGCAGTGTCGAGATCAAGATCGCCAAGGTCATCGCCAAGGTATTCGCCACCGCTTAATCTAGATCCAAATCACCTACGTTACTCCGAGAACAGTGTCATCATGTCGATTTACGTTTCAGATCCAGATCGCCCTCGTTTTCTCCTCGAAGAGGATCACCTCGCTTGCGTTCGTCGAAGAATTTTTGTGACTTTTGCGTGACATCGGTGTACGGCAGTGTCGAGATCAAGATCCCTACTCCGAGTCAAATACGCCGGTGATCTTTGAGCTTTGCCCTCTTCCCCCCATTCGAGGAGTATAATCATTTATACTCTCGTGTCTAAAACTTGTTTTCG
>NW_020212328.1:0-9629 GCF_003070985.1 Temnothorax curvispinosus | reverse complement strand
TATAATAATATATTATCTTAGTATTATGTTAGCCTTTTTTTCAACAACGTTATTTCAAAATATATTTTTATCTTCTACTGTAATTCATTTTCTACTTTGTTCTAGATTTTTATATTAGCATCACATTACTTTTAATGTCATTATTTTCTCTTATTTTCTATGCCTGCGCACAAATTGAGTTGTATTAAATATATTTATTCAAAATTGTGTTATAATTAATGCTTATATACCTGATATGGCGTTTAATTAACAAAGAAGCCAGTATAGTCTAGAATAACAAATATGTAGATAGTAACAAATAAGATAGCAGTAATAAATTTGCGAAGAGTGAATCAGTGACAATAACTCAGTTAATCAGATTTATTTTTATTACAAGTAATCATTACAATATATATATCACTGATTAAGAATACGTTTTACAGCGAATAGTATCACAACACGAAATATACAGAGAAAGTGCGGACGAGCGTTCATTTACAGCGCCGAGAAAGAAATCAATCTCACACACCTTTATGAACCAAATTACTTTTATTAATCGATATTATGCTAGCGACGGCGACATAAAACATCATGGACATTCCTGTAATGGCCATAATAGCAGAGCGCAAATCATCTGATACATTGGACGTGACAGCGGAGCTAATAAGTTGTGTATCTTCTGGAAAAAAAGGATAATGAAATCAAAATGATAGATTTCGATGCCTTAATGATGCGTTATATCTGATTAAAAGCGTGAAACGTACCGCTCAATCTCCCGACTAGTTCTCCCGTACTTTCTCTGTCAAACATTGCCGTTTCCTGTTGAAGGATAGCGGCGTACGCCTGTTTCCTAAGGGACTGCGTGATTTTGTGTTCCGCCGTCGACATTAGACAAACTCTGCCAAAGTTGCTCACACCGCCTATGAGAAATATCACAAAGAGAGCAAGCGGGGGCGGCCAGCAAAAGTAAAGTCTTCAATTCCGAGCGTCTCTTCGCCTTAACCGCATGTACTACGGGCATAGATGCGTCGGACCGGATAGCGTTGGTCGTATAGTGTCTCAGTCCGATGAACACGCGGCCCTTCCTCGAGAATCTGACAATCCTGCTTGTGTCGGCCTTCGATTCGGGTTAACCTAAACACAAAACAGTGTCACTCAGGATTTCATTGGAACATCATCGTGACTACGCATATGTACATACGATCGAATAGCTTTGCGGGAAACTGTCCAAATTCTCCTGAGTATTCTGTTGTGTATTAGATCGCAATAATTCCTAATTGCACGCACCTCGTATGTAAATACTCCGTTTCTTCTCTTTTCTCTACTGCTCTAGTGCCACTAGTGCACTTTCTACACTCAATATGGCACCTGAACCTAAGAAGGAGGGCTCGACCCACACGTACGTTACGATGGAACTGTGTGAGTGTGCGATCCGCTTAAACAATGTTCAAAAGATTGTTAAGCGTATCAAAAACGGCGGATCGTCTGTGATTGGTCGCAGAGTCGATACGCCCGATACGCGCGTATCTCGATACGCGCCATGGGACGGCACCCTTAGTCTGTCTGTGGCAGTCGGTCCAAAGCGCAGTGGGATCACCTGCACCCCAGGGGTACGTTCCAAAACTCTACTCCGTCAACTCTAAAGAACCCAAGGTAGTGGGGAGAGAGTAAGCCCAGAGTAAGTTACTCTGGTTGAACGATTTGGAACGTTGAAAAAGTAGTATTAGCAACGAATAAAATGGAAGCTCAACGAGCTCAACGAGCTGTTTAATGAAATTAGTTTAATGAAATACTCTACTACTTAACTTACCATTTCGTATTCTTTTATGCATCTCGGGTGTTGTCGTAATGTTGTATATTACACCTTCGATTATTATGCCCTTATAGAAATTTAATACTGTAAGTGATTTTTTGGCTAGTGATTAATCATTTTTTTGATTAAGCACTATTAACAGTGCTTTTAATAGTGTTTTTAAGTGATTAATTACTAGTCAAAAAATCACTTACAGTATTAAATTTTTATAAGGGTGTACTGCTGTTCTGTGAGATCCATTTTGTCTATTTTATACTTTGTAAACAATAATATAAATTTATAATATTATTTGTATATATGTATGATACTGATACTTCAACAATGTTTTAGGATTGAAAGTTAACCTAAACCTAACCTAATAAATTTTACTTTTTTTTAAAGTAACTCTCAATTCTAAAACAGACTAAAAAACCATTAAAAAAGAAATTAATATGCTCATTTATTATGTGTGATATATAAAATACTTTATCTTGTGAGGTCGCTTAATGGCCAGGCCGGGAAATAATATTATTTTATATGTATATATAAATGTACAGGGTTGGGTACGTCCCTACAAAACGCTCTTTCAGACCCGGGTAATAAAGTATCATTTCTAATTCTAATATAAAATACTTTATCTAATTTTAATATTATACTCTCTTATACTTATCACAGCAACGGCCAACGTTTTCGCGGTGTATAGAGACAATTGCGCTTATATGTTCTAAGATCCCGCGTTTATATTCAAATTTAGTAGAGTTTACTCTCCTAACCCACCTCGGAAGCAGGGTTCATAGAGTTAACTCCGGGGTTACTTTACTCTCACTTTTGGAACGAATAGGCTCCGCCCTTATAGTTACTTACTTCGCGTTTTGGAACGGCGTAGGGTTAACCCTGCTACTCAGAGTAGAGTTTTGGAACGTACCCCAGTGTGACAAGTAAGGCTAAATTCTTGAAATTTCAGTGAATTTTTTTTGCACTGTATTTCGACATCAGAGTGAAGAATAAGGTTGGTACATCATGTATGACGGACCAACTTTATTCTTTATGCTAAGACTCCATAGACGCGGAAACGCCGTGCGGTAGAGTGCGTTGACCAATCAGAAGGCTGCCGCAAGTCGCCTGCGGCAAAATCAAAATTTGTGATTGGTCAACGCACTCTGCCGCATGGCGTTTCCGCGTCTATGGAGTCTTAGCATTACTCTGATGTCAAAATACAGTGCCAAAAAATTCACTAAAATTTCACGAATTCAGCCTTACTTGCCACACTGGGGTGCAGGTGATCCCACTACACTTTGGACGACTTCCTCTATGAGAAAGCAAAAAGGAATTAAAAAAAAACTAAAATTGATTGTAATGCTTCTTTTTTATTGTTTATAACATGAAAGTTTAATTTAAACAAGAAATATTATAGCATATTTTGATTATAACACAAAGTTCATTTTTTCACGAAATTCCTTCCTTCATTTCTCAAAATAAATACCTTTTTTTAAAGGGCCACTAAACTACTATTTTTTTTCTTGTAGTACTACATCAGTAGAAGACTCACCTAAATTTTTAGCCATTTTTATGAAAAAATAAAAAAATAATGAATTTTTTTGTAAAAACAGCCATTTTTTCATTTTTTTGGAGGCTATTTTAATTTTTTTATCATACATAATTTTAATTTTTGGCTATATAACCTACATCACTTTTAAAAGTAAGCTTTTAAGAAGTTCTAAAAAAATTGGCAAGTTAAAATATTGAATAGCTTATTTGTTATAACAATTTTTGTTGGGGTAGATTCCACCCCAATGTGGCAAGTACGTGACGTCTACAGAAGTGTGGCAAGTAAGGGTTAATATCTCGTTTCCTGTCTCCAAGAGCCCCTCTGCCATATGTAGCTTTAAAAACTGTGATTTCAAAATTCATTTTTGCAAATTTTTACACGGTAACCGATGCTAAAATTTTTCGAGCACTTTTCTCGCATCTCAATTTATACGTCTATAAAGTTTTTTCCAATTTTCAGATACATCCATTATCTGTAGAACCTCCTTAATTATTTATTTTTACACCATGCATTTAGATTTTAGATTAATAAAATATTAGATTAATAAAAATTTTTATATGGAATTGTTTGTATTTTGTATGAAAAGTTATGAAGTGTGATTAAAAAGGTTTGTGAGTCATCCAGATAATTTTAATTAAATATATATTTATAAAACTCGGTAATTAGCCGAAATACATTTAGTTATTCATAAAAGAAGGCGCTACTGTTTAGGCCAGTCAGTAAAGACACTAAAATTCGAAAATTTAACTTTAATTACAAAAGTTCTAAACTGTGATGGAATATTCGGTAAGTTGAAATAAAAATAAATCTCATTTTGCAACCATCCCCGAGATCCGGAACATATTAAACATTGCAAAAAAATGTTAATTTATTATAACTTAGCGAAAAAAATTGCAAAAGTCCTGCAAACTTTATAAGCAATGTCTATTGTAATATTTTTCACAATGTGTTAGATTTGCAACCTATTTTGAGGCGCGCAACATTGAAATTTATTGCAAAATAACGTTTTTATTTATAACCTGGAGGAAACAATTGCAAAAGTGCACTGATAGAACAACTTTTACAACTGCCCCGAACAGCTGTACCAATTTGCAATCTTCTATGTTGCACGCAATATATATTTTTTTAATCAATGGTGGAACAATTGTTTATTTGGTCGTAATTTTGCCAAAAAAATTGCAAAAGTTTTGCAAATTGGTTGCAAACGTTGAGATTATTTTTCGTCACAAGCTGGTTAAGCTTGCAACCTCGGACAAAGGTCCGCAACTTTAAAAAATTAGCAACAATTATTATTTTGCACTTTTTACAAGCATGAAAAAATTGCAAAAGTTTTGCAAATTTTAATTTCAAATGTCTTCCCCCATCCGAATATAACTTTGCAACCCTCTACTAGTTATGTAAATTATTGATCAAACTTATAAATAACTAATTTTGTACAACATAATTTTTGTACGCTTTTCGAATCGCAACTTTCAACAAAAAACGTCATTAAATATATAGGTAAAATATTAATTGTTACTATAATTGTCTAAAATAAGTCGTTATACATATAAACTTTATACGATTCGGAGACCGCTCAGCGTATACGTTAATTTTCAGATATTTCTTGAAGATAAAATATTGCTTCCTCATAGAGGGAGCTTTGTTTTCGTAAATTTCGTATATATTTCGTATTATATGAACTTTTGATTGCGTATATAAAGTTTGGTTTAATCAACCAAATTTAAAGATGTACGTATGTCGCTTATGTCAAAATAAAGGAATAAAGCTGAAATTTACAGAGATTGTGCACTTATATATCCCAAAAACCTGTGTTAAATTTGCGATTGATTGTCAGACCCGTTTTTGAGATATTTGCTTTAAAAGTTACAGAAATTGTATACATATAGATATATAGATATACTTCCCATGCAAATATCATAATTATCTCTGCTCATGTACATACGGTAAAAATGAATGAAATTTTTATGGTACACTTCTATGACATCAAGAATTGCAATTGCGGTTTTTTAAGATTTTCTGGTTATATTTTTTTTTTCAATTTTTTAATGATTTATTTAAACAATATAAAGTACAAAAATAGGACAAAATTGCGATTTTTACGCTTTTTTTGTCCCAATAATACCACGTTGTTTATGAATAATTTCTGAGATTAGCTCTACACTGTTTAATCAAGAGAACAAAATTATACTACATAGCTATAGCGACATACATCTTTAAAAGAATTATATATGCGAAATAGGAGTAGAAGAACTAAAGGAAAGATTGTTTTTTGAGTTTTTGATGCCAATATGCTCTAAAACATCGAAATATTACATTAAAAAAAATGTCCGTATGTGTGTATGTGCGGATTTGATGTCCGTGGTTGCTCTAACTTCCTCAAATATTGAGATATCGGGCTGTTTTTTTTTATCGATAGAGTATCATTCAAGGAAGGTTGGTATTGAATTTTGCGATGGGGGTTCTTTTTAAAAAAAATTTTACATCTAATATATATATAGCTCTCTCTCTCTCTCTCTCTCTCTCTCTCTCTCTCTCTCTCTCTCTCTCTCTCTCTCTCTCTCTCTCTCTCTCTCTCTCTCTCTCGGCACAATACACTCTGCACAATTGTTTTCCCATTCTGCACAATTGTTTTCCAAAATTAATCAAAAAAATCGGATAATAATTCGGATACTCCATACGTAGTACTGTCATGCGCATGCTTTTGTTTCAAGTAAGATGGCTTATATTTTTTTCTCTCTCGCAAAATTTTGCCACGACTGTCAAGTTGGCCAGACTCTGATAAGAGGGACTCCAGTATATATATATTATATATTCTATACATTTTCTCTGATATTAAATTAGGTAATTATTTAGAATACGGGCTCTACCTCAAATACCGATAAAATTATGTTCACATGAAACTAAATTATTTAGTTAAATAGCTGTAATCGTTAATTGGCGGTAATAAAAATGAATTTATATGGAAAAGAAAAGGACAATAACAGTTTACCACAATCAATCAATTTTGACGAAACTAAATTGAAAAATGTCATTGTTAACACGCACAAATGTTTTCACAACTTAAAAAATGCAGAAACTAATAAAAGAATTCAAAGGTATTTATTTAAAAACCACTATTATTATTTTATATTGCTGCATGCATGCATGTATGTATATTTATTTAATTTTTATACTTCTCTTTTTGTTCTATTATTTTATTTTATTTTTTATTTTATTAATATTATTAATAACATTAGTAATAAATCTGCGTAGTTTAATTATTATTATTATTTACTATATATCTTTAAAAGAATTAAGCCATCATATAATAAAGTTTCTTCTACATTTATTATTATTTATTTATCATATAGTTCTATTATTGTAGCCATGCATGCAATCACTTGACAAATGTGAACATTCAATAGCACAGAAGTAGACATGATAACTTCATTTACAAACATTATTGAATAACCATAGCAATGTTTTCCAATAAAAAATTTTCCTATAAAAATTATATACCTACATATATAATTATATGTACTATATGTCCATATATTTTTATTTTATTTTGTATATAATTTCTGTTCATATACTTAGAAAACAAAACAATCCAGATAGCATATGTTGCTTTCATATATATATATATATATATATATATATATATATATATATATATATACACATGATTTGAATGTACAAAGCATTTGTAAAATATTTCGCAAACATTTATGAACGATATCACAATATAACGAAAGTCCTATTACTCGCCGAGTGTGGTACGTGACTTTCTTCATATACATACATGTGTTACGGGTGTTCCCTTATGAAAAAGTATACACTCAACTTTGATGGTTAACAAGCTCAAATTTGAGTGTTAACACTCAAATTTGGGCGTAAGTTTAGTGTTTGTTATCAAAGTTAATGTGTCAACACTTATAAATTTAGGTGTGTAGATTGAGTGTTGACCATTAAGTTTTAGGTAAGTTGTGGGTTTAATCCTCAATGCTGAGTGTATATTGGGAGTTTATTCTCAATGATAAGTGTAGGGGATTAAACCTCAATGTTAGTGTAGGTTGGAGATTGATCCTCATCGTTGGATGTTGGTTTGCTGTTAACAGAGTGTTAACCTTTAATGTTCTATGTTGATTTAATCAGTGTCGCCATGATCCCTTTATCGTTGGGTGTCGTTTAAATGTTATTGTGTTAATCTTCGTTAAGTGTCAATTGACGACTTGGTTTATTGGAAAAGTGTTTCACATAAAAGTTGAAAGGTTTGAAAGGGGCCAATAGACGATCTTATTGGATTTTGGATCTAGGGCCTGTATTGACCCCAATATATAGGGCCTAAGTCAAATTTTTTAAATGAAAACTCCTATTTTTTATTGTACCATCTTTCTCTATTAATTAATTTGAACTTTTGTTTGAAAAATTCTTTTATTTGCTCAACCCTCAAAGGACTACGTCGGGTCATTTTCGTCCACCCAAAAAATACAATCCTGAATATCTTTTGAATCCGGAACAGTAGCGACATCTATTGTGTATGTAAAAAAACTTTAGGGTAGGAGGGTCCTTCACGTGCAAGGACATCTTGGTCTGTCAATTTGTCTCCGGATGCCAGCGAGAACAAATCTCAAAAGTTCGAAAAGGACCCGACGGAGTCTTTTACGTAAGTAAAAATGCATTTTTTTCCAAACTTTTTTTTCTTGAAAATCACCTAATTTCTTAGTTTTGACGCATTTTCAAGCATAGATCTGATAAAAGAAAACGATGCGCCTATTGCCCCTCCACAACAGGAAAACAAACCAATGTTGTGGTTTGTGCGGTAAATTTGTCCGCGACAATCACCGCGTTAATTGTTGCACCGATTGCTTATTATATAATAAAAATTGATGAAAAACATGCTGTTGTTCTCTTACAGCCCTTATTTTCCTTGAAATAACGTGAAAACGCCACTTGAAAATTGCCAACTTTCAATCAGTGAAATAGGATATCTGGTTTGATCCTACGCTATTGTAACCGTTACCATCGGAAAGAGCAACTCTTTTCCTGTAAGAAACTGTATTTGAAATTTTTTTAAACTCATTTTTTATATTTATTATGAATTTTTTAAAAAATCACTTTTTTTCAATTTCTTTATGTTAACTTTCAGGGTACAGACTATAAAAAAGTTACGTTCCATACGGACATGGGTTAGCCTAACCCGGCGACTTTGATTGACTGTATATCGGGCTGTAATTTGTCAATTAAAACAAATTTTTTTTATGATCGGAAATTTTCTCAAAAATACAATGGCGTTGATAGATTTATTACATTACTTGTTTAAACAAAGATACATTTGAAAATGTAAACTATTCTCAAAAAATTTTCATAAAAATTCACTTTTTCTTTTAAATTGCATAACTTTATGAAAAAAAAGATATCGACATTTTTTAAGTCGCGTTTGAAAGCTAAAAAGTTGTTCTTTGAAATGGCTGAATTCGTTTTTTGGTCCATTCCAAAAAGTATATTTTTTTTAACTATAAAAATACCCGTTTTTTTGCGATAGCGATATAACGTTACTTGCTTGATTTAACGTAATAACGCAAAAAAAAAATATCTTAAAGTAAAAATAGTTCTTTTGGATGTTATTGATTAGTATAATATAAATAAATAACAAAAATTGAAATAATATTAACATGCATGCACCGGATACGTTATGCTGGTATGCTACAGAGCATCATTTTGAGGTTAGAATGCACAAAAGTATATTAAAAATAGTAAATTATACATACCAGAATACTTGGAAAAAAAAACTTCTACTGCAGCAAATACTCGAAAAAACACAATTTTTTTTAAACACGGATTTTGTAACGTTCCGTACGGACTGGGTGTAGACTACCCGAGTTCAATTTTCAAAATCGTATAACTTGAGCACCAAGCGTAGACTGACGCTGCCCTTTGGCGCTCATTAGTAGCTACCTCAAAGATTCTTCCCCCCCGGTACGGACTCCCACCATTCACTTTCTTTGAAATGGCGCTACTTTCAAAATTCGCTCGGGTTACGCTAACCCAGTGTGTACTCTGAGGGCTAATAACTAAAAAAAAAACTATTAAAGAAAAAAAATTTTTAGAAACCAACATCACAGTTTAAAAGAGGAAAGTTCAAAGAATATCCATGAATTTTGCGGAATTTTTTGAATGATATTTAATATTATTTATAAGTCGAAAGGCAAAAAGGACCCGACGGAGTACTTTTAAGATGCCAAAAAGCACGTAGTCTTTTGAGGGTTAATACTTTTTGAGATATTCAAAGAAAACTTGGTAACTTCTATACCACGTTTTCCTCTG
>NW_020212327.1:0-18423 GCF_003070985.1 Temnothorax curvispinosus | reverse complement strand
TAATTTTTTTGAACTTGTAATTAACTTCAGTAACAGTACAATTATTTCTGTAATTAATAGTACAGAATATTTCACCAGCTGTCACAAGCAAACTGCCTTGTTCGTAATATACACTATTGTATTTCTACTATGTACATATATTTCCAATTGTTATTATTATTACATTATTGATTACAATTGCAACACTCATTCCGATTCATAATGTCATACATGTAAATTGAGACATCTTTTTAGAAACTATTGAATTTTTGTATCTCTTCTTAGGTAGAATCTAGCAAGACAAATAATTACATTTTTATTCAGTACCTGTATATGAACAATTGGAAAAAATTTATCATTGATATCTATTCAGGAATTTTCGTCGTTCACTCCCGATGTTCAAAGTCCTAGACGATCGCAAAATTTACATTTTATGGAATGATGAATAAAGCTCGATGTGAAACCGTTACGCTGATTAATAATAAACAAATTTTCCATTATGTATAGATTAGCACTCATTTCATTCTTCGCGAGATAACGTCGAAAAAAAATTGTTTTTGTTTGGATACGCAAACTGAGCTTTGCGTAATTTCTTTTCTACTCTTTATGCTTATTCAACGCCTCCAGTAATTCATCCGCGGCTTCACTAGTTTTTACTCTCAACAGCACTGGGATTGGCGGCGGTGAGGAATCTGGCATCGGTAGGCAGACTAACATTATCGTGTTCTTGTTCATCCGCTTCACGGGAATGCTTTGAGTCAACAGGGTATTGAGTAATAAACTGCCCAAAGCAGTGTCGGCACGTACTATCAATTGTGTTTTCCCGTTCGGCGTCGGTTTCAGATACAACATCCCGACGCCCCTGTCACTAAAATTGTTGTCTTTCTTCACGAAGACTTTACATCTGTAAAAAGAGAAACGTATTTAATTAAGTCGCTGCAATAATAAAGATAATCCTACTATTTAAAAAATTTGGTATAGTTTTTATTTCAATATTCGCACTATAATGTAAAAATCACGACAAAACTACCTTTGTTCATAAGTAGCACCTTCTTCAGCTACTGGTTTAAAATCCGGCGTCGGCGGTTCCTCATCTTCTTCTTCCTTATTTTCATTGTCGGCCTTGTCTTCGGAATCTTGCGGTTTTACCGCTTGAGGAGCAAACGAAAATGGTTTCGCACTATAAATTATAAGAATATATTTTCGCATCTCATTTAATATATCATATCAAGAAAGTTAATGAACAAATTACCTTCCGAAGCTAAATCCAGCACACACGTTACTGGCAGTGGAACTCTGCCCGAAACTAAAAGTAGGGAAGGTAGGAGCAACGGACTTCGCGTTGGACTTGGTTTCCTCCTCGTCCGCATTTCCATCGTCCGAAACGGTGGGTTTATGTAAGAAAGGGTTACCTTCCACGTTCGTATTGCCAAATATACTCTTACTAGCGACGTTCGATTCTACGTTTCCAAAAATAGATTTGCTCTTATCGGTAGTTACATCCGTATTACCAAATACGGATTTAGGACTTTCCTTCTGTTCCGTGTTACTGAATATCGATTTGGTATTCGCGGTAATATTGGAAAATATCGACTTCTCGGGCTTCCATTCTGCTCCCGCGGTTAAAGCAGGCTTCGTATTAGAGTTTAAATTGCTAAACGCCAACTTTTCTGATTTCGTCTCCGTGCTCATGTCCTGTTTACTATCGTTTTGCGCAGCCTGTGTCGAAGTTTGCGAGGTTTTCGCCTTAGTACGTTCCTCTTTTGATGTAATCTCTTTCAAATATCGCTCATAATCCTTAAATATAGGTGTCAATATACAAAACGGATTTGCGTCTACATGGCTCTTTATCCATGTAGCGACGCTTTCATTCAGTCCCTTTAGTTTCGAGTAATAATCTGACGAGTGATTCTTCGTCTTTTCAGTTCCTTGCTGGGTTGAAATCTTTTTGCTCACACCCGTGCTCGAAGGTGTTTGTAACTTGGCGGTATTCTCTCTTTTATCTGCATCAATTTCCGAAATCTTGGGAGCACCGTTGCTCGCAATCTGCCTGCTACTTGTATTTACAGTCGTCGCTGCTGACGCTGTGGAAGTAGTCGTACTAGAAGCGGTGGTTGAACCAGCTAAAAAACTAAACGGAGACATACTTGTCGTAGGTGTGGTTTTGAAACCTGCAAATGTTCCAAATGCACTTTTCGTGGGACTTCCCTAAAACAGTTAACGCAGCATAGCGATAAAAGGCAAATATAATTGAGGCAGTTCCAAACAGCAGGAACATATACTCACATCCTTCGATGGCAAACGACGCCTCGCTGTCTTTATAACCCTCTTCTCGAGTATATCATTTGACGCCATTGCAAACGTCCCCGCATCCTCTGGTTCGTTCTCCTCGTTCCAGTTGTCGTGATTCAATTCTGTTGTCGCAGATCGCTTGCCTGACATTTCTGCTACCTAACAACAGACTTCGTGTGCGAGAGACCAAGAAGAAAACGTAATTAATAACAATGAGATAAGTGCGTTACTTGAAACGGAAGAAACTTTTAATGTATTCGATAATGTAATTTCGCGCGAGCGAAATGCCACAACCAAATATCTCTGTCAGAAGCAGAAAGAAGCTAAAATTGTATTTCCCACTGTGTTGGACAGTTCGAGATGACAAATCGACTTACAGACAAAAGATCTTTTTTTTTTTCAAGATTACGTGGTGAAACGTAACACATAGATTCTTATTTCTCGCGAGATATAAAATAAGAAGGGAAATCGGAGGTACATTTACGGAATTTATTTGCGTGAGGGACGATTCGGTCGATATCACGTCGCCAAATCAGGTTAGGTTTCAAAGCGACGTCGTTCCGGCGAGTTTCGAATCGCCAGCTGAAATATCTTCGGCGGACGCTCCGGAGCAAACGATTTTGTTCCGCCGGGTGAACGAACGAGACGCAAAGGTGAGACGCACGGGTCCACTGCATAACCTCGCGGCGGCGAACGACGGTGATATCGATTTTTATTGCACTCACCTCGAGAAATTGAAACGTTTGCCGCGGTGATTTCGACACTCTCGACGTCTCGTCCGCGACAAACGCAGAGAGGCCAAGAGCAGCCAAGAGAGGCAACTGGTTGGTCTGGAAGTTGCTCTTTGAAGTCCGTTACGTATCGAAAAATGTCGTCGCGTTAGCTATCAAGCGGCGTTTTCACTGGCCTCTTTTGTCCGATAGAACAGTCTGGATAGGCTAACCATTTGTCGGGTAATTATTTATATATATAAGCTTATTTTTCTCATTTTTATTCAAGATAACAAATAAATTAGCAATTCATTAAGCTATAATATTTTATTTGTCGTATGATAAATGATTTAAACTTGTCGATTAGCTAAAGAAGTTATCGAGAGTTTCTATTTGTATGGAAAATTTGTATGAAAAACTATACAGGACCCCTATTCTGTAACTCGTAACGACAGTGTCGGTATCGTTACGTTGTCGTTGCGCAGGTATACTATATGGAAAAAAAGCTGCGCAACGACGACATAACGATACCGACACTGTCGTTAGAGTTACAGAATAGAGGTCCTGCCTTATTTCGCGTTCATAAAGGTGAAATTTCATGGGCAGTGAAAAGCAGCAGCAGATCGTACTGATTGGCTACAAAATAGAGAAGTTTTAGGAACTCGAGAACTTCTCTATTTTATAGCCAATCAGTACAATCTGCTGCTGCTTTTCACTGCCCATGAAATTTCACCTTAAGGTTTGAGAAAGTGAACCCACATTGGACGATTGGACTCGCCTCGCCACAATCGTCACATTCGTTACGCGGCTGTCGAGATGATCGCCACACTGTTGCTGAACGTGTAAAAAACAAAAGTCTAAGTGCACATCCAGACAAACTTTCAACTGCATATAATTATAAATATAAAGAAAATTATTTAATCGCATTTTAACATAAGATCCGCGCGTAAAATGCGATTGGATCATTTTCTTTATATTTATGGTACGCAAATTATCTGGATAAGCTCTAACTTGGAATATTTTCATGTGACATCGCACGTAAGTTTCAGTATTTTTTATTTCAATAAATAATATTTTATTTTGTTGAAAATATTATTTTATATATTATTATATACAAAAATTGACGCAATATTATTTAATTATTAGGTTACCAAGATCCAGTTCGAACCGTAAATGGCGCTTTTCTGTCTAATTGATCGAATATTATTTTATTTATTACAACATTGGAGCGTGAAGGCGATGAGGATGAAGATGAACGGTAAGAAGTAAGAAGACTCCAAATATTATAAATCTGTATTTCTCTTAACCATTGCATATATGTGAAAAGGTATTTATTAATCTTCTTCTTTAGTTCTTGCTGGCACCATTAGGCAGAAGCAACCACCTACATGGTCAAAAAAGCTATTTAATTACAATAGTTGCATTGTAAAGGCATTCGAGCGAGAGGTTCGCGTTATTTTAATTGAGAAATTAAATAGCTTTGCGTATAGCCGGCTTATAGCGTACGGTACGCAAGGCGATTCAAGTTGACGCGCAGTCGCGGACGCGATGGCATTTTTTCAAACATTTCCAAGTATGGCTACTTGAAATTAACGCGAGTTTATTTTTCAAGGTGGCGGCACACCACGAGGCGACGCAGTGCGGCGAAAATGTGGAAATTCGGGGGAGAAGTGTCGAAGGTGGCCGAAAGAGACGCTACAAAAGGGACCCACGCGACTTCCGGCGTGCCAACTGCGGCGAGGTATCCGCCAGCTGTCGCTGGCCGTGTCGCGCGCCGATTGGCCGAGCGGCGCGTCGATGGCGGCGGCGACGAATCAGGGAGCCGAACCCAGCGCGGCGCGGAACTGTCTCTCGGCGGCGTGACGCGGAAGTTGCTCCTTTCCTCTCCTCTCTTGTAGCCAAAGCCGGCGAGGCAAGTTACACCGGTCCATTATTTAAGCGAATATCCAACGACGACGTCGAGCTCCGGATCCGTGCCACGCGCCTAGAATATCTGCCTGCAGAACGTGCTCCGATTTCGGTTTCCGAGCCGGGAGACGACGCGCCCTGACGCTGCTGGCAGTTGGCACCGAGGTCCAAGGGATACGGGCACGCTTTGTCTATATCGCGCGGCGAAGTTGTACGGAGGAACGCGAATCACGATGGCGGCAGCGGTAGATTACCAGAACCAGGCGCAAGACGACATGCAGGATCAACCAGGGAAAGGGCATCCCAACGATTCTCATAATCAGGATCATGGCCATCAGCAGCACCATCACCAGCAACAGCACTCGTCCTCGCAACCGGGCCAACAACAGGCGACCGCCGGGATCCCCGGCAAGGACGACGAGCGTAAGCTCTTTGTTGGCGGGCTGTCCCGCAGCACCACCGACAAGGATCTCCGCGATCACTTCGGCAAGTTTGGCGAAATCGAGAGCATCTCGGTCAAGGTCGATCCCCACACCGGCATTTCGCGCGGTTTCGCCTTCATGGTGTTCACCAATCCAAAGACCATCGACAAGCTACTCGCATCCGGCGAGCATTATATCAATAAACGCAAGGTACGTGTGTGGGCAGCGTTATTACGCGGGTACTTTGCGCGCTGGATTATTGCGACCTTAATAATGACGCACGTTTTTGCAATGTGACGAGAGATTTGGTACGACGCTTAACGCCACCTCCCTCTCGTGCCGTTCTATTGTACACGTGTATATTTATGCATTTTTTTCTTATTGTTTATACAGGTAGACCCAAAGCGAGTCAGTAAAAAACCTCAACACGGTAAAATCTTCGTGGGTGGTCTTACTCCCGATATTACCGACGACGACATTAAGAACTACTTCGGCCAATACGGTACCATTGTCGAGCTGCAGGCGCCTTTTGACAAAGTTAAGAATCAGCGTAAAGGTTTTTGCTTTATTACGTTCGATTCGAAAGAAGTCGTGTACAAGTTGTTGAAGACGCCTAAGCAGACGATTAATGGTAAGGAAGTAGACGTCAAGAAAGTGAAGGTTAATCCGGATCCAAGAAATCAGGGCTTCTGGGCGCCTGGTTACGGCTACGGATACGGCGGCGGTTACGGCTACATCCCCGAGTACAACGGTTATCATAGCGGCTACGATGACATGTACGCGAACTACGATTACGCTGGTTATGATGGCTACGACAATATGGGATATGGTCCCAAACCGCGAGGTAACGGTCCGGGACCGCGTCAATTTCAGAGACATCAACCGTATTGAGAAAGAGTGTGAGGGAGAGAAAGAGAGAGAGAGAAAGAAAAGTGTGCGTGCGTGTGTGAAAGTAAGAGAGAGAGAAAAAAAAAGTACAACCGAGAGCTAAATCTCTTGGTTATATATTAAAACATTTGATGATTACGAGTAGAACCTTTTATTATAGGTGGAACGTTTCGTCTATCAAACCGAGACTGAATCCGGGATTATGGGGGGGGAGAGAAAAAGATTTAAAAAAATGGAAAAGCCTCACCCCAAATACCCCGAATTTAGTACGTTATGAAGGATGCTTTCGCAAGTAATGGCTTAATAATGGATATTAACAGTAACAATTAAGAGTAACAATATTAATATCTTCGTTCAACAAGTGTTGAGCAAAAAGTCGTTCTCCAAAAAAAAAAAAAAAACCAGTGTTTCAGAATTGAGGACCGAAATGTAAAACGGATCGACCGCACGTTAAATTTTTCTCTGTAGTATCTCATCAATTTCAAACTGATTAATTTAAATAATAGCAATTTAAATTAATTCTAGTTTTAATTTAATTGGCAATTCAATAAACTTGCTAAGCAAGATTCCTGAAGTCGGATCCAGAACAAGATAACGAGTCTGCTCGTTAAAGCGTTAATGACCCTGTGTACTATTCTGTAAAAAAACATATGTTTTGCTCTTTGTATCGTGTTATACTTTTTACACTTGAAGTGAAAAAGTTATGCTGTATGTATATGATGTATGTGTATAATGAAAGGAAAACGAGCGAATGCCTTCAAAAAAAGAAAGAAATTAGAATTAGAAGGAGCGAACCTACAGACATTTTGATCAATAAAATATCTATTAATTGTCATTTTCAAAATTGTGCTTTTTACCATGTCGATAATTTCTTATCGTGTGAAATATGTTTTTCCTATATGAGATACAAGCTTGACAATGTGAGAATTATATAAAACGGCACGAAACATTTTTTTTTTGCGCAGAACCAGTAGCAATTATTAATAATTTTAATGCCATTCGACTTTTTTCTACTTGTAATAGTAAAGTCTATGTAAAAATGGCAAACAAACGAACGAACTTGCTTTATATTGCGCGTGAATATTAACTAATATTGGATTTGTTTTCTATTGTGCACTGACTGCACTAGTTTGAGAAGTGTACATATACATTGAAGCGTAAGAAACGTATAACACGAGACTCACGCTTTAGTATATGTACAGTTCTTGAACTACCGCAGCCAGTGCAGCAATAGAAAACAGATATAGTGTGATCGTGACTTTAGTTAAGTGAAGTAGACCAGCAAGTCCTGAAATATGATTTGATCTAGATCTATTTGTCTTATATTCCTAATTTGCTATTAACATGTATATCCATCGTATTGGATTATCCAGAAAGTTTATGCCACATCTTTAGAAGTATTCGCTGGAAGACCCAACAAATTTTGACAAGATGAAATTTTCATAATTTTTCTTATAGGCCGGTATTCGTAGTTCGTTCCTATATTTAAGTACAATCTTAAAATGTTACAAATCGATTACAGCCGTGTTAGCATCTCAGGACATTACTTAAGACGGTCTTGAGATAAGAATGGACTACGAATACGGATCTTAGATACAGAAACAAAAGTATATATATAAATACGTTTGCTATTTTTTTTATTGGCACAAACTTTTCGGAAAATTCAATACCTTAATATCCTACTTTAGTGATCCTTTATACGTTAAAAATTTGAGTTTTATTATTCAAATATTACTTTCCTATAGCTTACAGTTGTATCTCAGACTACGTTTGCAATTTAATGTGTGTAATAATTCAAATTGTTAGACAATCTTAATTTTTACAATCGCAGTCTAATTATATGATCAAAAAAAGCGGATTAATCCACGAAAGAGAAAATACAGTCTAATCTGAGTCTGACGCGTCTTTTGAGACTGGATGAAATGACAATTACATTTATAGTATACTCACGAGTCATAATGATTGCAAAAGAAAGTATCGTATCGTACATCATTTGAAAAAGAAAAAGAATCATCGATTTCTGAGCTTGCTTGAAGCGCTTTTTTTTCAACGCCCTACGTTTGAAAGCGCAAGTTAATAGTATTCGGTCTTCTTCTCACGTCCACGTTCATCTTCTCTTCGCAATCACAAGCTCTCGCTTTATTGGAAATGGCAAAAAAGGAGTGGTTAACATTCAAGGACCAAGGCCTTAGATCAAAATCGATTTCTCTGCTTAGCGTTAGTAAATAATTCTCATAATTAGTAAATAATAACATAATGTACTCTATCCTTTGATTTTGATTAGTAATGTAATGATGAACATCTTATGGCTGCAAGATTTATATGTACATATCGTATATATATGCGTGCATGCGCGCATTATACATAGTATGCGTGTACGCATGCACGTACGTGTATGTGTATATATGTACGTGCGTTTAATGGATACGAAACATGCGGAAACGAGATAAAAATTAATATTTAGAGCAAAAAAGTAAAAAAAAAAATTATATAATGAAAATATACACGTGAAGTACGCGCGCGAGCGACGAGTCCAACTTGTAACTTCCTGCTGTCGACGAAATAGCACATTTAGTAGTAACGAGAGAAAAGAAAAACGGGAGAACCTTGCCGGTATAATCATAGTTTACACAATATTTAACGCAGCATCGTGTCATAACTATCGATATCCTAAATGTATCATAAAATGTATATCGCCCGTAATTAATTGTCTGGCAGTTTGTCTCTAATAACGTAAGACGGATAAAATCTGTCTTGAAACAAAGTTCTATTCACTTGCGTGTCGTCTGTGTACGGTCTGCGTATCTCAGTCTGTACTGAAAAATATGGAAAAAAAATGCAAAAAAAAAAAAAATAAGAATAGAATAGGATAGATGTATGCGAGGATGATCACCGCTGGAGATAATTAATAACGAGAGTGACAAAGGCTTCCCTAAACTGATCCAGGTGACCAGTAAACGTTTAAGGCGCGCGAAATGACCGGGGATGATAAAACGAGTTATAAACCATTTCTTTCACACACTTCTGTGTCGGGCAGTTCCCGTTCGCCGTGTAAAGACTGCTCTTCATATCGCGAAAAGACTGTTAACACAAGCGATGAATACAGGCACTAGGAAAATCTTGAGAAACAGTTGATAGAACTTGCGGTTTCGAAACCACGCGAAATTGAGAGGATTAACTGATTAACGTATAATTGTAAAGAATGTAGATAAGGTACACAATGGGACTACATTTAGGTACATCGAAATTATTACAATCGAAATATTATAACGAGGCCGACGAAGCTACATTCAAAAGAAAAGAAAAGAAAAAAGTTTTTTCCGCAGACGTCGCAAAGGCATAGGCGGTTTGGCTTGACTCTCGCCATCGTGAGCACGTGCAAATGGGAATTATCCCCTCGAGAAGATCCCGAGCCAAGCTAATGCCTTTGAAATTAATTCTGTATACTGTGTATACCATATTTGCTGCGTGCGAAAATATATATTGAAAAACAGAGGGGTAGAGTAGAGAGAGAAAGGGAGAGAGAGAAAAAAAAAATTTTAAAGGGAAACGATACAAATATTTTGTTACTATTAATTACTATTCGCCTGTTTCACCCATGACACAGTGTATATTTTAATTATAACAAAAAAAAAATAAAAATATCCCCATTATTTCAAATGTTCTTTGTGGAAATTTATGATATTACAATATATACATATATATAAAAAAAAATGCAAAAAGTTTACTTGTTTCACTGTTAAGTTCTGTGCGCTCATTTCTTCCCGAGGAAGATTGAGAGAATTTGAAGACTGCGTCTTCTGATTTTATATATAAGATATATTTGATATATATATTTATAAGATATACGCATAAGGTATATAACAAATATAATTATATAGCCAATCTTAATCTTCTACTTTACACGTTCGATTTTAATCTTCTGTGTCTACATACTTATATATCCAATTTTAATCATCTATCTTATATATTCGTTCTTTTCTGTCTTTATACATTCTATATACATTCAGTTTTAAATATACAAATATGACTTAATTTTTTATCTCTCTCGAATAAAATACGGTAAGCTTTTTGCACCGATCGGATCCGATACTTTGTTTTTATTTTAATCTTCTCCGAGGAGGGGGGGGGGGATCGGGGGGATCACGGGGACGACATTACGGTCCCCTCGACAGATGCCGCGTCGCGCGATCCTCGCGACGATGCTCTCGGCATCGCTTCGGCTCGGCAGTACGGCGTTTTCCGACACCCTGGTAGTTGCGGCGCTGACTCGTTCCGGTGTGTTTCGCAACAGCTGTGTGGTTGATCGAGCTCGTCGCGTTTTCGGAGCGGCTCTTGCGACGAGGACCGAACGACCGGGGCGTCTTCTCTGAGCGGAGGCGAAGCGCGGAGGATCCGACGGAAAGGAGCGACGTGCGAGCGGAGCGACAGAGAAGGAGAGAGAGAGAGAGAGAGAGGGAGGGAGGGAAAGCGTGTTCACGAGCACTCAGACACGGTGCTATGCCTCACCCAGAATCGGCACGGTTGCCGTCGCGATCGGTCACGCCGCTCCGACGATCGCGGGGATTCGCGATGTAGCCCCCTCCTCCCTCCTCCACCGCTCCTGCTCCTCGCTTCTTACCCCGCAAGAATCCGTGGAAAAATACACACTCTCTTCCTCTCTCTTTCTCTCTCGGCGTTTTGTCGCAACACCCTGGTCACATCGATGCGTCGTCACGCAACGTCGACGGGCACTCGCGCAACAACGCTCACGGATCCTGGCCGCCGCGCCGAGTGCACCTCGTCGTCGTCGTCGTCGTCCTCATCGTCATCATCGTTAACGTCGCTGCCTCCAACAAGAAGTGCCTTCCCTCGACTCCGATCGTTCGGCCGTGCGGGCCTCCCGATCGCAGGGGAGGCAGCGTGTACGTTTCACCTGCCCCGACGACGATCGCGACCGACCCGCACCTTTGTCCAATCCTGCCTGTGCGCCTCGGTAAGTGACGAGTCTCGAGCGATAGGTTCTGTCGAGGGGACGGATACCTGTGGGAAATAATGAAGGGGGGAAAAAAACGGCTACGGGGAATAGAGGATCGGGTACCAGGTCAACCGAGTTGAACAATGCCGTTGGAAATTATATATCTTCGAGGCTTGTCCCGGATAGAACTTACTGAAGCGAGTTTCAGATCAGCCAATTACTATGTTGCGCACATCGTAGGCTGAACCTGCGACGTGAGGAAAACGTTAGATTGAATTGTGAAAATGAATTATCGTCTTTTCTGTTTTCTAAGAATCTTAAACCGGTACTTGAACTACCTTCACGAATTAGGAGACACATTTCTTTGCCGAAGAATTTTAACGTACTTTTTTGTTAGTAAACTGATACCTAAGAAACGAGATCGTTATTGACGTTGTTTCATCCATAATCTGTCTTTCAGAGACAAATTTGTGATCATTGATGGATCGAGGATTTGGAGTAACGGCGGGCGTCGCGTATGTCTTTCCTGGAAGATATGAAGCTTCTAATCGCCCACGAGATCGGAAAGTTTCCGAGCCGGCAGTCTTCTTTTTTTTTACTGTGCGTGGAATTTAAAAAAGAAAAAGAAACCCGCGTGACTCGGCATTGCGTAATGTGTCGTCTACGGTCGGTTGTTTGGATACGTATATAATTTGTTGCGTGTCGTTGAACGCGCGTTTGTAAAAAAGTGACTCACCTCGCACTTACGCGGTTTTTTTGTTGAGCTGAAGACGTGGCAACCTAATTGAAATTGATAATTACAGTGGGACGGCAAAACGGAGATTTAGATTGTAACAAGTTTTTCCCTCTTCCAACGGATACAGTGATCTTTGGCAAAATTATGTAGCCCAACAAACCTAAATCGATTCGTATAGTTTCGTCCTATCGTGCATAACTCACTGTAATTATTAAATCGGTAGGCATATGAGCATTGTATACAAGCATCATTATGATAGTAACTTAATGACACATTTAAGTTAATCTAAGGATATATAATAATTAGCCCTTGCGTACTCGCTGAGTCAGATCCATTAGATCCAAGCTATTCTTCTATTATTCGTATTTACAGAGAAAAATATTTTAGAACGTTTTCTTTTTCGGGTATATTCTCTTTTTTTTAGACTTAGATTTCTAACCTGTTATTAAGGTGAAAATATGTTCATCAAATCCTAACTAATCTAAGACTTTAAACTTTAAGTCATATAGACACTAGTAATAGATAACGTGAAATTTTTAGAACAATCTTAAATCAAATTTGGACCAAATTATGCTAATAAAATTGGTCCAAACTTGAAAAATTCGACTCGGAATTATTTTACAATTTCTTTTTATTACAATGACAGAGCAGTGGGTAAAAATAAGATTACATTCATAGTACCTGAGCTCGTCATATCCCACTTTAATAAGGATAAAGGTTCTGAAATTTGTTAGAAGATTTTCATTGTTCAATTGTCAAGATTTAAGGATTTAAAAATGGAAGAGAAGTCGCATGTCTCCCATTGATGTACATTCATAAAAAAAGAGGATAGGTATCCATATCTTAATACGTTTATTATGGTTGTCATCGTTATCATAATGATTCTTTAGATGCGGATAGATATCGATAAACGGCAGAAACAGAGAGAGAGAGAGAGAAAACACGTGTAACTTTACTGACTTGGTTTCTAGTTTCTAGTACGCGAGTACTCGAGGGTTAAGTATAAGATATCGAGTTGACGCGATAAGATTTCACATTTATGGGTATTTGCGATTTTGCAGATAAGTGAATCAGCTAATTGAGGCGGAAATGCATTGCTGAGACGGCGCGAGAAGCAAAGGGAGATTGTCGTTCGAGTAGTCGGAGTGGCGATCCTCGGTACATAACCTGAAAAGACAAAATGTCCCAACTAAACATCAACACGGGCAAGCGAGGGAGAGGGGTCGCGAGTACCTCCGCGTCGACCGTTTCCGCCCTGAGCAGCTCCACCGATCTGGCGAGCCTCTTCGAATGCCCCGTGTGTTTCGACTACGTGCTTCCACCTATTTTGCAATGTCAGAGCGGACATCTAGTCTGCACGAATTGCAGACCGAAACTCTCCTGTTGCCCTACGTGCAGAGGTCCTTTGGGTACGGGAAGACTTTCTTTTTATTGTTATCGAAAACTGGTTGTTGGAATTGTATCTAACGAGCGGTTGACCAACACAGGTAACATCCGTAATTTGGCAATGGAAAAGGTGGCGAGCAACGTGATGTTTCCCTGCAAATACTCCACCAGTGGCTGCACAGTCTCGCTGGTGCATACGGAGAAGGCAGATCACGAGGATGCATGCGAGTTCCGTCCATACAGCTGTCCTTGCCCGGGCGCGTCCTGCAAATGGCAGGGATCGCTGGAACAAGTGATGCCGCATCTTATTATGAGTCACAAAAGTATTACGACCTTACAAGGTATTAAATCTTTATCCCGTTTACCGATACTTCGGTTGTAACTATTTACACATTGTTTTTTCTGCAATCTTTTCCAGGTGAAGACATTGTTTTTTTGGCAACTGACATTAATCTCCCCGGAGCTGTGGATTGGGTCATGATGCAATCTTGTTTTGGCCACCACTTTATGCTGGTGCTTGAAAAACAAGAGAAGTACGACGGACATCAACAGTTCTTTGCAATTGTACAATTGATCGGATCTAGGAAGCAAGCGGAGAACTTTGCTTACAGGTAACTGTAACTCGTGTTATTTATCTAAAAGTAATAATATCTGTCTTAAAAAATTCGGTAGATTTAATATTTTCATCTCGTGTAAGTGTCTGTATTTATTTTCTCTTGTATGTATTTATTTCTTATTTTAATTAAACTATTCTAATCAACAGACTAGAACTAAATGGGCACAGAAGACGTCTCACATGGGAAGCGATGCCGCGTTCTATTCACGAAGGTGTGTCGTCTGCGATTTTAAATTCTGACTGCCTTGTATTTGACACCTCCATTGCGCAGCTGTTCGCTGACAATGGAAACCTAGGAATTAACGTTACAATTTCTATGGCCTGAGGAAAGCCAGAAAAAGCAGTGTAAAAAGAAGGAGGAAACGTCACTTCCCGGACATATCGAGCAGCCCTTGAGATAGGTGCAATAAGGTACTCAAATGGGACTGCCCGCTATGCGCAGAGAACGGTTCTTTTTGTGTTACCAAATGGATATTAGCAATACGGAAACATTAAGGAATGTTGTTTCGAGTATGTTGACTATATGCAGCATTTGGATACTCAGCACAGGAGCGTCGTTGAAAAGCTTTAAAGAGTTGGATGTGATATTGATACGTCACGGAGACAAACGTAATAAACATCTTTTCGATATATCCATACTATGATTTTAGAGCTTTGATGCTGAGCACGATATCGAATTCCGAGAAAAAGAAAGTACCTGATATCTGCTGTTGTCACATTATTCTCACTCTTTTTCGCATTGAACTTTCATTCATACCTCTTCGGGGAGATTTTAATAATGCGAGACAACGCATTATTTGACATTGACATCTTTTTTGTCTGTATTTTAACACTTTTCTGGACTTAGTACGGCGAAAGGCGAATTACGAGACAAATTTCACAAGTTTACTGAATCTCGTCATGTATTTATGTATTTTGTTCTCCGTATATATTTTTATAGTATTATTTTCGTTTATATAAAATTTACTTCCTCTCGGTCTTCTAAAATCGCTATACTTCGTATTTTTTTTTTTTTTTTTTTTTTTTTATTAAACGTCTTGTATGTACGTATGTGTTTTCTGTATAACACGATAAATCCGGCTTTTGTGACTAACACAGTAAACGTAGCCGCAACTGTTTCGTTATTCCACATTATGATTACATGATATCGTGCTTTTTGCGATTTTTATACGCAAATAGCGGTGAAAGGCAGATCAGTTTTTCACGATCTAGTCTGAATGTCGAAGCAAGATGCTAATATTTTTACAACAGTTATATTAACATGGGGTGCGTTCCAAAGTGCATTGATAGTACTGAATATCTATAGCATATGTGAGCTATAGATTGTCAGAGCTGTCAGTACATTTCGAGATGCACCTATGGTGTGGAGCAATGTTCAATTGCAGCAAAGTTCCTGTAAGCGAGATAAAAAGGAAGTTTAAAAGTGACTGAAGCAATGATATTAAAATAAGTAAAAGAAATGTTTTATTCAATTTGAATTAAAGTACGTTGCACAGCATTCTCTCTTTTTCTTTTGCAAATATTAACGTCACGTTACACTTGCTCTCGAATAAAACTCATTTTTATCAATATCAGTGCGAAAGAAAGAAAAAAATTGCTCTGTACCACGTTTAATGTTTATTGAATTAATTTTCTTAACAAATGTCTTTTTTTAAGTAAGATATTTTTTATAGGAAGTGCTATTATAGATAACAATCGTTCTCGCGGTAAGATTTTCTCATAGCTATAAAGATTTTTCTTTATTCTCGTAACTTATGCTTTTCGAGACACGCCAGATTCTTCTTTTATACCGTTATTTCGTGTAACATTCGTTAGTTTTGAAAAGCAATGAGATATTTAGCAAAAACAGAGCATTGAACCGAATTGCGTCACAAAGTCGTTCAATAAAAATTCGAGCTAACGGAAAGAAGTTATGGGGAACATTGTTTTCTTCGGAGGAACAATTTAGACTGAAATGTAATTATACGAGATGAGTAGGCTAAGTCTATAACGATTGATTATATATTTTTCATAGGTTACGGAAATTTGCACGAGTTTTACTTTCGCTAAGTAAGTAATTCCATACGTATTGTTGAAACTGCCTTGTCAAAAGGCTGCTGACGACATTGGATTAATATATATTCTATATCACCCGCAATTACTCGCGAATTATTTATCGGTTTAATGCCCTGTAACACAGTTGTAAGTGAGATAGAGAGAGAGCGAGAGAGAAGGTTCACGAAGTGTATAGGCGGAAGCACTGTTATTGTAAATAAGACGCGAAAACTTATTATGTGATATAATTAGTATTAGTAATGTACATCACAACATGCCGATATTCACGATGTTGGAAATAACTCGAGGGAACCAAGTGCACGGTGTACGCGCACACCGTAATAAATATGATTTAGCGTGTATTAGCCCAAGCTTGTAACGGATTATGTTTACACACGTCTATCAGGCGGATAATTTAATTTTAGTGGATTCGCATGGAGAAATGAGCGTTCTTGGCGGTTACCGAAAAAAAAAAGAAAACAGGAGAGAAAACGAGATCGAGCCCTTGAGTATGACATTGGTTGTTACATCCCGTATCGAGACTCTGGAGAGTATCTTCCCGACTGTTGGCATGAAACATAATTCGGCAAATCGAGATTGCGGAATAATCAGTGCGCTCACCGTACTGAGATCACGATTGGTACGCACAATTGGATTCTACACAAGTATATCGTAGTGCGATATAGGGAAGGATTACACGCTAGATGTGATTTTTCTCTCTGTAAACGCGGCACTGGGTGGTGACCTAATGATTTATGTTTCAAGAAAACGCACATTACGTTGTTAAGTACCCTGTACATACGATAAGATAAACGATATAGCGTAATCTTTATCCTTTAACCAAGTAGTAATTTATTCTCTAGCATTCGCGAGGGTTCCATTGCTGTTTCATCGAAATCATCATCACGAATAATGCATTTTCAATTATTTTAACGGATATATCCACTGTTTCGCTCGTATCGCAGAGGATGATTATGTAATATTCCCGAAAAAAAAGGAAAGCGAGAAAATAAATACGAGAAAATAATTAATTGCGTTATGAGCTGCATGAAGAATAAATGAGCTGGCGAATGAGAATGTATGTAAAACGTTGAAGGCTTTGGGAGCTCGCGATCGATAGATAACGAAGTCGTACGACAATCTCATCGTTATTTCGTTTCCGCGTGAACCTAAAGACGCCTTGTGTTAGATTTATGATTTATGTTACAGTACATGACTTTCCCTTTTTTACTTAAGACACGTTGAAATTATTACGTTTGAAATAAGGATAAATCGAAATCAGTTGTGTATACAGCGGACGGTTTGGAGGAATTATCCCATTTTACACGCGCGCTTGGAGAGCCGTCCGTTGATTTTAACTTTTAGCTATTCGCGAGATCTGCGCTTTGATGAGATGTGAAGAATGTAATTTGTACTGAGCTGTGCAACTTGGCGAATGCCCGACATATCCCGGATAAATCGAGCAGGAATACGAACGAACGAGAACGAGAGTTTTTCCTTGTTTGACGACACAATTTGCGAATCGCGAATGAATTGTTGTGAGCGGCGAGTCCACGACGGAATCTTCGTGTTCTACGAGATGTCTGGCGGAGAAGCCGGTGGTGCTCGCGTGTTATTCGCAGAATAGTATAATTGTCGAGAGAATAGCTTTATTTAAATATAATGTATATACTTATATATGCATATTTATAGAATCTACAAAATGTTCAAGCCATGTATAAAGAGCATGAATAAATTTTTTTTTATAGATACTTTTCTATCACCGGCGATGTCGCTTTCTTGTCATGTATCACAGTATATACAGGAAGTATACAATTGAATCGTTCAGAATTAATATGTGATTTATTAACTTGTAATACTTTACATTATTGCGATTTTATATAATTTGTTAATTTTACTGATGTTACATGTTTATTACGTTAAAATGAGGAAGATCAAAAGTAAGAGAGATTCAATAACGAGGAAGATTAGAAAATTTTGATTGAATAAAGGAATAAATGAATAAAATCAATGAAATATGGTGAACAAGCAATAATTCACTAATTTTATACGATCTGGTAGGCGTGACTTGGGGCTAAACGTCCCATAGCGTTTTGTTTAGCGAAATGGATTTGTGGGAAACAAAGTTAGCTTTTATGCATAATTATACCTGATCAAATTTTATTTTAATACAAGTAAGTTACAAATTATTATCTTATAGACTTTCAATATATTATTAGCCTCAATACAGATAAGATATACAATAATTAATTGGATTAAATGGTAATAATTATCTTTACATCCGCGTTTGGAAATTTATTTAGTTTATGAATTTTTATTTAATTTTTGGCGATAAAAAAGTTTTTTGGCTTCACGTGATTGCCAAAACTTTAGTTCGTGAAGCTGATTGGCTATCGTATCCCATGCGGTCTCTTGCACGTGTGTCTGAACATGTGATGTGCCGTACGCACATGCTGAGAGTTTATGGTTATGTTCTCTCGAGCCGAGTCTGAATC
>NW_020212326.1:0-1454 GCF_003070985.1 Temnothorax curvispinosus | reverse complement strand
TGTCCGGGCCCTTACTATAGAAAATGCGCGCATATGCGCGTTACGGAACGTGGCCTGACTTTCCATTGAGCGCGTCATTTGTCGCGACCAATCAAAACATCCTGTTTCATTACATTATTTGTGATGGAATGTTTAGATTGGTTAACGACAAATGACGCGACGCGTAACGCGCACAGTGGAAACTCAGCCTTAAGCGGGAAGCACACACTTCTGCATAACGCATAATTCGTAAGCATAAGAAAATTGATTGGTCTATTTCCTTATGCACATGTGTATGGACCAATCAATTTTCTTATGCTTACGCATTATGCGTTGTGCAGAAGTGTGTGGCCGGGCCCTTAAGGTGGAAGCACATAAAATTGCAGGAGCCATGAGCACGAATGCAGAAGCCATATGCGCATGCGCTATAGTGTCTGCATACTGCCTATGGCTTCTGAATTTTCAATCTACATAAAAATACATAAGCACAGTGTATGTAGATTGAAAATTCAGAAGCCATAGCAGTATGCAGACACCATAGCGCATGCGCATATGACTTCTGCATTCGTGCTCATGGCTCTTGCAATTTTATGTGCTTCCACCTTTTAAGCGGGGAGCACGAGGGAAATTTGTTAATTTACATCAACAATTATAGGAAAAATATTTATGTGTAAATCGTAAGCAACAATTTTATTCTGCGTGACATGGGAAAAAATGAAATTTAACGTAATACGAAATGTCCAAGCGCGTGAACGTGTTGAGCACCGTGTATACATACATTGAAATTACGGGCTGCCGATACCATGCGTGTCGAACGTGTTCGTACAAACATTTACATGCATAATTAATATGTTATTCACGCGACATTTGCTTGTAACGCATGATGCGTGCGAATAAATTGAGTGACTCCATATGGGTGAATGGCAACGTGGCAATAGACAATTTTTTTCTTTTTTCTGAAGAACACGACAACGACAACACAAATATAAATATACACACATGTATATATACACACACGAGAAATAACTCGAGCAAATCCGCAACGTGGACATGGATGTTTCTCGATAGATATCATTTTTCAGATGAAAAACTTTTTTCCGTTCATATATATATATGTGTGTGTGTGTGTGTGTGTGTGTGTGGGGGGGGGGGGGGGTGGGGGCGTGCGTGCGTGCGCGCGCGCGCGGGCGCGCGGGCGGGCGCGCGTGTGTGTGTGTGTGTGTGTGTGTGTATGCAGTCAATATATATAGAGATACGTAGGGCACGGATCGGAAAAATATTAATGCTCAATGCCCGGACACCTGAACGTACAGAAAAAATTTTCTACATGATTGAGAATTTCGCGATCAGACTAATTAAATTATTAACATTTCAAGCCTTATCCACGTGATTTATATGCAAAGGATGTCGCACGCGCCTATTTAATCGTAAAACTTTAGATACCCAGACAACAACTTACCTTGAAACTACACAGA
>NW_020212325.1:0-3750 GCF_003070985.1 Temnothorax curvispinosus | reverse complement strand
GGGAGAGGAACGAGAGCTCCCGTCCTCCAGACGATTTTTTTTCTCCGACGAGAAAGCTTTCTTTCTCACCTCGGCCGAGGGCACGCGACGAGATTTCGCGCCTTACAAAGGGATTTCGATCGATCGGGGATCGGAATTAGAACTTATGTTCGAACGAAAGGTCGTCGGATGCTCACACATGGAAGTTGGGAAACATTACGAGGATATTGCTTGGAATTGATGTAGGTAGGTTGGATTTATATAGACTCAAATTATTTCGGAAAATAATTTGCAAGATCTAAAAGGCTCTAAGAAAAAAAGGTGCAGTAAAATATTTCTCTGTAATGTACTATTCCTGATTGTATATTTTCGATAAAACATTTCATTTCCGTCCCTTCGTATTTAATGAATAAAATAATTTATTAAATGCAGAAGCTTTATACAAGTGTGAAAAATAACACAAGAATTTCTACATCAAGAAACCGATTTGCGAAATTTTATTGAACGCCTGAGGTAAAGTCTGCGAAGTGCGCCAACGAGGAGCAATCGGTGGAAAACTAAAGAAGCGATGAAAGCGCCAAGCAAGCTGGTACCCCTTTCGTAAAAATCACACGAAGGGAGCGCGAGTGTCCTGATTGGGAAAGCAACGGCGGTGTAACTAACCGTGAGGAGTTTTCATCGAGATCGACAATCGGCTAACGAGGCCGGCTACGCCTAGAATATCAGTTCGTTTGCGCCGAAAAGAGAGGCGCAAATGCGATTTCGGGAAACATCTTTCTAGCGACGACGAAGATGGCCGTGGCAAATAATAAACTTTTTTTTTTATATTTTAACCTTAAAAGAAATTGAAATATTTTTCTATAATATTGGAGGTAAAATATTTTACATACGTTGATGCAATTTATGGCGAAGGTGTTGTCTGCGAGGGCACGTAAGTTATTCTAGTGTCTAGAAGTTTGTATGTGGATTCCAATATTATTTCTCTGTCGAATAAAAATATGAAATAGACCCACGTATTTCCTGTCTTGTGTTTCTTTCTTCACGCTTCACGCTTTCGGATATACAGCACAGTCTCGCAACTATGAAAAATTGCCTTCATAAAACTAAGAGATAGGACGAAATAAAAAGTCCGAGAAAACAGGGCTAACGAGATCTCTCTCATCTCCGCCATTCCGGGGCAAAGTCTGTTGCCTGCTATTTTAAAGTCAGCGCCTCAAAATCCAGGTTTCAGCTTCGCGCGAACTTTCGGCAACGCATCACAAAGCGTATCTTCGCGTCACTTCGCCGGGTATCATTTCCACCCTGGGAACCGGTACTACTTCTCTCGTACGCGCGATCTCATTTGTCAGTCAAAGTCTCTGTTTTCCAAGAATCTGTAACGTTACTCGCGGCAAAAGTACCTGAAAAGCTCGTATTCGTTTCGTCAGTTGAATATTAACAAGTTCCGGAGTAAAATCACTTTAATATTGTGAGAGAAAGAAAAAGAAAAGACGCCTGCGTGGGCTTTCATTATGAGATAACTCTTAATTACGTCCATCTTCGCGACGTCGGCAAAAGACAACCTTCATGTCCGCAGAAATCAGTTTTCTGACGCAACCGGTCCGCGGGCGCGGTCTCGCGTGAGCCACGTGCGATTATGCGGCGCGATAAGCGGGAGATCCGCCGGCTATCCGGATTTATCGCGGATCCTGCGTCGAGATCCTCCTTCGCGATGACCAAGTCGGCCGGGCGGGCGGATGAGAAGGACGGAGCGCCGCGAGAGAGAAAGAGAATCCGGATTGCGGCGGGTCATAAACGCGCGCGAAGCTTATCATCTCCGCTCTCGGATCCGCTCTCCCCAAACAATCTTGCGCGTCCCTATTATAACCCGCCGCGATAGCGCATCTGGTCGCAGCAGTTTCCTTTTTTTTAACGTTCCCGCGAATAAGCCGCGTAATGAATATCATAGGGACAGAGGGCGGGGAAAGTGGACGTCGAGGTGTTATTTGCATCGCTGTTTAGCGTACGCGATCACGCGTCGATAGCCTCGCTTTAACGTCGATATTTACAGCAAGATCGATAGCGTCAGGTACGACGACGTGGGTATATCATCCGAGTCCGTAAAATGTTACGCAAATTGTAATCATATCGTAACAAATCGTTTCATGTTCCACGTGAATACTTCCGCGAAGCGTCGAGCCTTCTTCTGGCACGTTGGAGCATCGACGCAAGTGTAGCGTAACACATGTGTCATAAATTTGCTCGAGGCCATGCGGATTTTGATTGATACCAAGTGTTTCGGATTACTGATGTTAGTAATTCGCCGCTGCAATGGCGGTTGATAAAAAATTATGATATCGAAAAGATTGATTAGTCTGATAAAAAATAGACTTATGGAAGTGATCATAAAAATGGCAATGTCACAAAACAAAGTAAAACTAATCGTTCTTAAACGTCATATATGTAAAAATTATAAATAATACAAAAATATTCATAAAATAAGTAAAATTATAATATTAAATAATAACGCGATAAATGTTAGTTATTTTCGTTATCATTGTTTCTTGACAATCGATTATTCTTTTTTTTCCGCTGAACATTATCGCTATAATTGCATCCGTGCATTGAAATTTGAAAGCTAATATCGATTACCATGCTCATACATGACATACTTAAGATACCTAAGAAATGAGAAGCACGCTCGGATGGAAGGGTGCGAGGAAAAAGGAAGGAGCGAAATAAGGGTCGGATGCGGGATGGAAGGGTAGGACAACGGGCGAGGGGCAAACGAGAAGTAACGACGAGATATACTTGTCTTGTACGCGTCCTTCTCCCGGGTCCCTCGCCTCTTTCCTCCCCTCAAAAGCCTCATCCATCAGTCACTTAATATTTCAAAGCAGCGCCCTGCGCAACGTTCTCTCCCTCTCTCTCTCTCTCGCTTTCTCTCTCGCTCCCCTTCGTCCCTGTTTCGGCGAGATGCGCGGACGTTGTCGTGAGTCCTTTTTAAAAGCTTAAAACATCGGAGCGAGGCCGCCGCATCAACACCACTACGTTCGGGCCGGGAGCAAAGTTTTTAGACTTTGCTGGGGGATATTAGAGCGCGACGACGTTCGCCGAACGACGAAGACGACGTCGACTTCGACAACGACGACGACGACGATGACGACGAACGGCGGTGGCGGCGGACGCGGGGACGCGAAGTGATGTCTCGCGTCGATTTCGTGGGGGAGAAAACCTCACGGGGCACCCACCACCTTTCCTTTCCCTGCCGCCATCCCTTCTGCCTCCGCTCGAAATTCAAATTTCTCGTTTCACGCGACCGAATGGGATTCTTCCCTTCTCCCGTGAGCACCTGCCCGAGTACGCGTCGCAGTCGTCGGAGTTGAGATCGATTCGCTCTGCGTCTCGCGAGATAGGTGGCGGGAAACGAGGCCGGGGGAGGAGACGGTTCTCGCGAATACTGAGATAAAAGCCGCTGTTGTTTTCTTCCCCTCCCCACCATTTTCTCGCTCTTTTTAACGGACGAGATGCGACCGGATTGTCCGATTCGAGTTGAAGATGAGCTCGATCTAAGAATGTAATTTCGACCGTAACTTCATATGTAACTCGAGAGTCACTCTCGCAGAGTGAGATTGCGGAGAGTTTCGCAGAAAAGGCGGAATTTAGTTAAAAGTAGCTCTTGAAGAGAGAGAAATTTCTCTAGAAAATTTTAAAAGATTGCTGTCAGAGAGCAAAACTTTTAAAATTAGCGGTTCAAGACCAAATTTTGTCCAACTAAATAGTTCCTTTCGA
>NW_020212324.1:0-7039 GCF_003070985.1 Temnothorax curvispinosus | reverse complement strand
AAAAAGTGTACAATCAACGGTTAGCACAGACAAATACTGGGAAACGTAATTTGAAGACACGAGTCGAAACCACACCAGATGATTGTAACAATTCCATGGCACATGTAACGTTTTACTTTTGGCATTTTCGTAGCGCAAGCGAAAACTAACCTCAAACGTTGCGTCTGTATGGGTGCATTCGGGGAGCACGCTATTAGCACAATTATCGTCCAAAACTGTTCGAGGAGACGCTTTGTGGCGCGGCGCTGTGATATACGATGATGACGTCACTGTAAAGGCAGCGTGACGTCATCACTCGCGCTATTTTCGCTATTATTTTCTAGGTGAGGCACGAAATACTATTGGCGCTTAAGCTGCGTTCGGGCAGCTTGCTATCGCTGTCGCGCTATTGGCTCTTCGAACGAAGTTCATAGCGTTTGCGTTTATAGCGTTAATAGCGTCTCCCCGAATGCACCCTATATTACACGTGCTCCAGAGCACACACTTCGCGTTCACGCAGCTGATGTCGAGTGAGATCAATGCTACCAACTTACAGAAAATGCGACGTTGTTGCGATCAAAATACTTTTTTATGAGAGCTATTGTATTTAATTTATTAATAAATGACGTAAATAAATAACGTAATATAATTTCATTAGTATTTTTAAACAGTAATTACTATGTTTTGTTACTTTTTAAAGATTTTCACACTTTCAGATTTTCGTTTGTGTCAGTTGCAAGTCAGGTACAGTCTTTCTAAAAATCATTAAAAGTGAAAGTTTGCATACGAGAAAATATGCATAAAAATGTTTCTATAGCTCTTAAAAACACAGGCAACCGTTATTTTAATAAAATATTAATATAAATATTACTTTCCAGTAAAGAATATCTTCTTAAATATGTTAATTAGCTTTATGTTACGTTTCTTAAACTTTTGGCAGGGTCATACAACCTTAAAACAGGGCACACACGTGTGTATCCACTGCTTTATAAAAGTTATGATTTTCGCTCGGATTTTCGTTAAAGCAGGGCACACACATGTTTTAAGCAAATATTTTGTATTTAATTAGCAAACGTTGTCACGTGACCTTCAAATGAAGTTGCGCAGTACTTTAAAAACGTAAATTATCATTTTCCTACCTTACCGACATCAAAACTTTGAAATTAAATTTAAAAAAAAAACGAGACCTGAGCGACGATTTTCCTTCTCAGAATGTTTTTTACACACAGAAATAAACAATTTTACAAAGTTGTAAGAAAATCGAAGAGGAGAGCGTTATACTAAACATTTACCAAAAAAATATATAAATTTATTTAAAATTTTTATGCAAAACATTATTAAAAAATAATTGTTTTACCTATTCCATAAAACAATTTAGGCACGTGAATACAGATCCTGACAATTAAGCGCACGCATGTGTTGTGTGCCCTACGTTCGCACGCAATGCACTGTTTTCCATATGCTCTGTTTATTGTCAACTTCTCTGAGCACACGCAACACGTACTATCCAAGTCTTCGTCAGAATCCGACCGCTGCTGCTTCCTTGATTTCGATTTACGCCCACTGCTCGTCGAAGGCTGCGGTTCTGTTTGTGTGGCATTTTTTGAGGGCCGGCTGCGTAAGCGCTCATTTTATCTTTTCTCACCGCAAGAACTGCCTTCCTGAGTTGCTCCTTGTCGACGAGAGTTGTTTTGCAACGATACATGCATACCATTTCCCTCTTATACAAATTGACGCACGTGCAAGGGAAGACAGAATCGTACGTTCGAGAGAAACCTAACCTAAAATCGCCGTGAGCTGAAGTCGTGCGCCCGGCGCGCCACAGTGACGAAACTGCCAGACTTGCCCCGGGTGCTTACTGACGGATTAGCCCCAAACACAAGTTTCAGGTTTGAAACTTCCACGAAATATTAGACATCAACGATAATGAAAAAACTACACTGGATTTGTGTTCAGCATGCATTACTCATTATAATCACGTACCTCGAGATTTGGAGAGCAAATATTATTGCAGATATTACAAAATTTCCACGCACAAAAAATTTCACTTTTACCTTCCGAAAACACGTTTGCCCTCGTAAAAATCATAACACGGCAGGTAACCTGCCGAAACTCTATTTTTGATATAATATAGTTATATACATTATTGCAAAATTGAATAATTGTACTATACAATCAATTCTAAAATAATTAAAAATTGTTCAGTGTTTTACGACAGAATATTTAGAATCTCATGTCATATTACTTGACTTTATCTATCATAAAGTCAATTTTTTAATCAAAAATAGATGGATAGGCTACGAAAAATTAGGGTTAAATCGATGCTTGGTTAGAATAAATTCTAGTAATAAATAACAATTATCACTTTTTTTATAAAATAAAATGCATAATAAGACAAAAATATTTCTTATCTTTTTTATTCATATGTATTTATGCATACTACACGCTTGTTTTTATGCATACTAAAATTCTAAATATATATCTATATATATGCTTCTTTGCATCGATATATATAATATTTAATCTTGGATAAATATATGGAAAGGAATATAATACATCCTATAAACTAATTCATAATCTGTTCCTATTTACAACATATTGTTTTTAATATCTAACACAATATCTTACTTATTTTTTACTCAAAGTAGACTTATCTATGTAACAAAAGTTGGAAAATTTAATTTCTTATGTACTTTAAAATTTTATTCAAAAGTTATTTTAAGAGACACGGTAGTGTCTCGCGCCAAGTACACGCGAAGCGAGACCGCACCGTGATTCTTTTACGCGACGCGACGAGTTGCAAGTACTCGAGATTTTGAGATCTCGACAATGACTTAACGGATCAAGTTCTGAGTAGGCTCAATCGATAGCTTGGAGTCGATTTATATAATAAAAGTGTTTTTATTTTTTCTCTACGTGCCCTACAAGCGGAGATATTACGATGCAAAGTCCAAAATGTAAATATTTCGATTAAGATACGTCGTTATTATCGTCGTCGCCGTGTTCCTTTCACTTTTTCGACACTATGCGGCACTAATATCACTTTTGATGATAAACCGTGCGCGCGTTATTATCGATCCAGCATGTAAATCAAATCGATATGTATGACTTATGAAGGGCGGCAGTGTGGTCTAGTGGTAGAGCGCCAGACTCGTAATCTGAGGAACCAGGGTTCGAGTCCACTAGAGCCATGTAAGCATGGAACGTTTTTCCGAAGCTGCGCCCCTCCGTGCAAGATAGGCTCTTGTGCGGAGCAAACTGGGCTCCGTCTTTCGGAAAGAGACGTTAAGCCCTTGGTCCAAAGGGTTAAAGTGAGAGGAGAAAGGGTAGTAGTGTAAAAGTTTGGGTAAAGTTCCTTATAAAAACGCCTTGCAAACCCTGCGGGGATAAGCAATAAAGATAGTTTATGTATGACTTATGATTTATCGGCCAGGATAGAAAGATACCAAGAGACACGGCAGTATCTCACGTTAAGTACACGCGAAGCGAGACCGTGTATCTTTACGCGGTTGCGAGTATATTATCAACCTAGCAAGTAAATCCATTCGAATCGATATATCGATATATGTACATACGTGTGCGTACTACGCTCAGTGTTTCTGCCGCGCGGTTGCCGCGCGATTGCTGCCGCGCGTTAACGTTTGCACGACCCGCGCGCTGTCGCGAAGCGAGGTGCGACAACGAGATTGAGAGATAAGGACGGCCGTGGAAGAGGTCGAGATGAGGGTGGGTGGAGCGGAGGCGGAGACGGCCAGTGAGGTCGCCGCGGTGAACGCTCTCGCCGACTCCATTCTCGTGGATTTCGCGGAATTCGCGACAGGAAAGGGTTCGGTGGGATGGGCGGACCCACCGAACAACGACCAGCTCCCTGGCGGGCCCACTGAGGAGAAAGCCGCTCCGGCGGCCTTGGAGAGGGAGGCGGTGGAGGGCCCCATGGAAACAGACTAGGTAGTATATATCTCTAGGGGTCCTTCAGGCGAACCTAAACCACGCCCGCACGGCCCAGGATTTGTTCATCCACACGATGGCAGAGCGCCGGTGTAGTTTGGGGTGGCGGAGCTCTACAGGGTCCCAGCCGTCCACCCCTGCTAAGTCAAAGACCTATCACATGAAGAGCGCTGCCACGGGCCCCCCGTGCACTCGTGGTGAGGCCGGGGTGGGTTTCGTGGCGGTGCATTGGGGACTCATCTCCGTGGAGTATACACCCCTCCAAGCTGGAACCTGGCCAGATTTGAGCGGACACTACTGGACATTGAGGGTTGTGTCCGCAGGTGTCCCACTGGCCGGGTTATTGTGGCGGGGGACTTCAACGCGAAGTCTTCGCTGTGGGGTTTCCCGCTCACAAACGCGAGGGGCAGATTCTTGGAGCGGTGGGCGGCGAGGCTCGGCCTGTGCCTCATAAACACGGGCTAAGAAAGCACATGTGTGCGCCGGCAGGGAGCCTCGGTAATCGATCTCACCTGGGCGACTCCCCCTGCCGCGCGCGAGATACACGGCAGGAGGGTGGCCACGGAGAGTCCTTGTCGGACCATCGATACATAGAGATGATGGCCCGAGCCGCCCCTCCAGCAGTGCTTACCCGCCGCCGAGCCGCTATGAACGCTTGGCCGCCACAAGCCAGTTATCCTTGTGGTAACTTTTCTGACACCTCTTGCTGAAAACTCTTCAAGCCAAAAGGATCGATAGGCCGTGCTTTCGCAGTCTCTATGCGTACTGAACATCGAGATCAAGCCAGCTTTTGTCCTTTTGCTCTACGCGAGGTTTCTGTCCTCGCTGAGCTGGCCTTAAGAGAAAACGCGGCGGAAATGGGCCCTAGGGAAGTTGGACCAAGACCGCCACCAGGCGGCGTTCCTGGTTGTTACGTGGGAGAGGATGATATTTGTTCCTGTCAAACGGTCGCCACTCGCGCGGTTTGACCTACTACTACCGAGAAAATTTCCTAAAGATGTCGTCTCGATTATTAACAATACTCTAATATTCTTTTGTTTCAGGTTCCTGCCCCGGATGGATCATCGCCGCTGCTGTATTTCCCCGGATTCTCGCCTTATCGCATACCGGATTGCCGCTGGACAACGATGGATCATCGCCGATGGACAAGGTAAGTAGAAGGTAAGTATGTATAATTAATCTTGAGACTTTAATTAACGATTCTTTTATTGCAGATCGTCGGTTCAAGGTCAACGTGTTTCACAATTGAAGAAATTCCGCACCTACGTGCCCTACGCCTAACGGCAAACACTTTACTTCCACTTAGTAACTAAGTACCCCTCGCTATTGTCAAACGAGTATTTAACGCGCAATTACGCGGGAGTTTTCGGTTGTTATATATAACGAGTAACTATGTTCGCACACTATGTCCGTATTCGAGATCTATGTTCCCAATTGTAATATACTATATAGAGACGTCCGTCCGCTACTGCTATATCCGAAAGACTGCCTCGAGAAACGATGTTCGCTTTGCCTTCCCACCATGCCGTGTCGCTCCTACTTTCGTACTTGTTATTCGCGCCTATTGTATTCGGCACGTATTTACCGGCGCTATCACGTGTTCGCCGCATGACTCTCACGTACTCGCCTAGTGAATTGTTTCCAGAATATTTTACCCGTGGAAGCTTCTCGACGTTCTTTGGTGGATTTTCATACACCTTCTGGTCGAGTCCAGGTCGATAGCGTCTGGTCGAGTTGCTCGGGCGTTGACGAGGACCCCTGCGCACGTACTCCGGGATGCTCCCCGTTATGTTCCCGGTGTCGCTTCCTGGCAAAGTTGCTTAGTTTAACTTTGCCGTGTTCGCCGACGACGCCAACCCCTTTATCGCGTCTCCTAGATCGCTCCTGCGTTAATTTTATTGACTGTTTCAGAAGAAAATATTGGTGTCGCTAATTTTCGGCACTATGGATTTTTCTTGACGCCGACCTTATGGGCGTGTCCCTTGGGTCTCCCTGGTCACGTCTCCAGCGCCTGTTCCAGGAGAAGATGCTGGTGCCGCCAACTCTTAGCACCGTTGACTTCCGTCGACGCCGACCCTATAGATGCATTGCTAGGCACGTCCTGACTACTTCTCCGTTGTCTGTTCCAGGAGAAGACTTTGGTACCGCCAACTCCTGGCACCGTCACTTTTATATGACGCCGACCCTATCGGCGTGTTCCTGGGATGGTCCTGAGCCTCTTCATATGCTTTGTTCCAAGAGAAGACGTTGGTGCCGCCAACTCCTGGCACCGTGCCTCGAGAATGACGCTGACTTCTGAAAGGCGTGTTCCTCGGATCCTTCTGAAGGTATCTATATATGTTGTTCCAGAAGATGGTGCTGGTGCCGCGAACTCCTGGCCCCTTGGTTCGGCTTACTTCGATGACGTCTGGAGCCTTTGCTCCCGAAGAAGATGTCGATGCTGTCAACTTCCAGCACCGTTGACTTAGGATGACGCCAATCGCATAGGCGTGTATATCGAGCGTTGCGCAATGTCTTTTTAATGTCTATTCCAGGCGAGGACGTCGATGCCTCGAATTCCTGGTACCGCAACACTACGTTGAAGCCGCTTTTACGGGCATGTGTTTCGGGTGCGCCACTCCGTCTTATGCTCGTAGTACAGTCATTTGGTGCTAAAAAAGGGGGTTACCTGGAAAGTTTTCCGTTTTTGAAAATGGGTAATTTTATATATTTTCGGGGCACGATGTCAGCGACGTAATCGATATTTTGTACGCGGTTTTTGAGGATGCACAGCTTGATGAACCACTTGAGAAGGACCGAAAATGCGGTTGAAACGTTGTGAAATTTAAATATATTTATTATTTGGCCAGTCGGGTCGAACAAAACGACTTTTGTTTTGTATTTATTTACTGGCGAAGGAAGCTTCTTATTTTGTTTTTATATATTTTGATGTGCTCTTTCCGAGTTTCAACTTTGCCACCTTGTATCTTTGCCGCTCGCGCCGCCATATTAGAAAAATGGCGCCTAAAAGCAGTTTTTTGACAATATCTCCTTTCCGACTCATTCCACGATAAAAACATTAATAGACAAAATAAAACTAGAGAAAATTTTCTACAATTTATGTAATAACCTT